>NW_010208615.1:6875-7309 GCF_000695765.1 Mesitornis unicolor | reverse complement strand
GTGCTGGGTGTGGGGGTCTTGGTGATGCTGGGCAGGGGATCATGGTGCCAAATGGGGACATCATGGTGAAGCTAAGCAGGGGATCATGGTGCCGGATGGGGGGGCCTAATGATGCTGGGCAGGGGTCACAGTAGCGGATGGTGGGGGTCCTGATGATGGCCATCAGGGTCATGGTGAAGCTGGGCAAGGGGTCCCAGTGCTGAATGGAGGGGTCTTGGTGATGCCAGGCAGGGGGCTGCAGTGCTGGATGAGGGGGCTGTGGTGGTGCCAGGCAGGAGCTGCCCAGATCCCAGTACCCTGGAAAATTTCTTATAAAAATGACAGTGGCCAATCCAGGTCTATTTTTGGTGGTGGTGTGGCAAGCCGGTGGCATGGGATGCTCCGGGCACCGCCTCCTGCCCGCTCCTCTTGCTCGCTGAGTCGCTCTTTCCCCT
>NW_010208615.1:253-6756 GCF_000695765.1 Mesitornis unicolor | reverse complement strand
GACCCTCGCACCTCCCGTCGCTCTGATGCTGCTGCACTTTTCCATCACCGCCAGCCTCCGTGCCTCAGTTTCCCCATCCCCGCCTGGTGGGGAGGGGATGCTGGAGGCCAGGGTGGGCAGTGGGGTGTCTGGGGAAGTTCATTACCCCAGGCTGCTCTGCTGGGTGGGGAGTGTTCGCTGTCTGCTCCCCAGGGGGGTGAGCTGGGTGCAGGGAGGGCTCCCAAAACCGGTGTTTGCTGTGCTTCCCCTATTCAGCCCCCCATGTCCTGCTCCCGGCATCCCAAGGGTGGCATCCCCATGTCCCACGTCTGCTACACCCATGGGTGCTGCCTGCCAACCCCTCCCCTCTTGTGCAACCCCCCCCCAAGGCGTTTGCCAACCCTGACTAGGTGGCATCCTCAAAGTGACGGCTCCTGGGTGCAGGCAGCCAACCCCCCTGGCACATCTGCCCCTGCAGCTGTTCTGCCCATCCCAGCCTCTTGGGATGCTCCAGGGCAGCATCAGCATCTCCCAGATGTGAGGACCCATCGTGGTTGGCTCAGGGGTGGTGGCTCAGGCTGGGGGTGCCATTTCCCACCAGTAACAGGTAACTGGTAACCAGTAAGCCATGCTCCTTCCCAGTGCAGGATTTGAACCCACCATAGTGATGCTGGAAGAAGTTTCCCTCCCTTTCCAGATGTGAGCATCCCAGTGGACCTGGGAGAGAGGTGGCCACTGGTAGCCAAGGCCATGGGACACATCCCACATGAGCACTTCCTTTGGTACCGGGACACCCTACGAGCCCGTTTTGGGACCCTGCTCCAGTTGCATCCCCAGCATGGCACTTCCCAGCCATCCCCATCCCCACACTGGGCAGGGATGCATGCAGGATGCTCATAGGGCAAGTACCAGAGCCAGCCTGACCACGGCCATGCGTGGGGCACCTGGTAGTGCAGCAAAACCTGTTCTGCCAACGTCCTCGCCAGCGGCTGCGGGGCAGGAAGGCGGCGTTGGCAATCTGGTGCCCCTCTTCCCCCTCCCGCGCCACGGGGACCGTCCCAACCATCCCACACCAGAGCGGGAAAGCCACCTCCGGCTGGGATTTACAGCTCTGGACTGGTGCGGTTGGGTGAGGTCTTATTTTCTGTGGTGAATCACAAGGCCACCTCACAAGATGTGGGTTCCCCATGGGTGTCACAGCATGGACACTGGTGACCCTAGGGACCCATCAGAGCCACGCAGCCATGCGGGGACCGTCCCAACCATCCCACACCAGAGCGGGAAAGCCACCTCCGGCTGGGATTTACAGCTCTGGACTGGTGCGGTTGGGTGAGGTCTTATTTTCTGTGGTGAATCACAAGGCCACCTCACAAGATGTGGGTTCCCCATGGGTGTCACAGCATGGACACTGGTGACCCTAGGGACCCATCAGAGCCACGCAGCCATGGCAGTGTCCCAAAAGTGAGCTGGCATCAAGCTGGGGAGCCGAATCCTCCGGCGTTGCCACCCACAGCATCCCCATGGGGTTGATGCCACCCGCATCCCTGGGAGAAGACCAGACAACGCTGCCCCAAGTGGGAGCTGGCACAGCCTGGGGACGCAGCCGCTGTGCCCTGTGTATTTGGGGTCTAAGACACCCATTCTGGGCAAAGGATGAGGATGTTTTCCATGTGTGCTGTCCGACCTCCTGCAAAAAAAAATACATTATTTGTCTTGGAAAACTCTGGATGAGGCGATGCTGTGGAGTGACAGCCACCCCGGACCTTCCACAGTGGCACAGAGGGACGTGAGTGGTCCCAAGCACCCATCAGAGCAACTGGAGGGGGTGCAGCAGGAGTAGAGGAGCCTCCTGCTTTTAATATTTCTTAAATTAGGATGAAAAAGTGGAAAACTCCTCTCTGCCAGCCCCGCGTTGCGCCCTGGCTTTGTGAGTCCTATGGCTGCACCGCGGGCATGGACTTTTCTCCCTGGAGGGAGAAGAAATCGGCTCCCCTGCCTCAGAGAAGAGCAGGAACGGGAGCAGGAGGCCAATATATCCTATTTTTTTCGGCGCCACATCCCATGACCGATTTTGCTGCCTGACTCAGGGCTTTTGGACACCGGGGCTTGGCCCGGCTGCTGTCTTGCTGCTGCTTTTATCAGGAAAGTTCAAGTGTTTCGGGGGGTAACGCAGTTCCCTCTTCCGACGTTCGCCCGGCAAAGGCTCCGCATTGTTCCTGCAGCAACATGTTTTTTTGGGAGGGATGAAATGCCGAAAGGAATGCAACCGCTGACCTTGGGCCGCGCTGGGGTTAAGGAGTGTGTGCCTATGAGTCACTCCTGATAAGAGCCTTCCACGGCTTTTTTTTTTTCCTCCAAAATAATTCTTTATCTCCTCCTTCTCACATCAACATATTTTCTTGACATCTCCACTTCGATAGCGCGTGGAGGAAATGTGCTCCTCTAATTTGTGCATCTGATGAAGTGGAGATGCATTGTTTGCTCTTGGCCTTGGCCAGCCCCGGGGGTCACAGCCCCGTGTTTTGGGGATGCACCTCAGGGTTCACACCCAGGGCTTCTGGGATGCTTATAAGGGTCAGTGCCTGGGGATCTGGGGATGCGTCTTGGGGTCAATAGCTGGGGTTTTGAGGATGCACCTCAGGGTTGGTACCTGGGGTTTTGGGGATGTGCCTTGAAGTCGGTGCTGAGGCTTTAGGGATGTGCCTCAGAGTCAGTGTCTAAGGTTTTAGGGATGTGCCTTGGGGTTGGTACCCAGGGTTTTGGGGATGCGCCTTGGGGTTGGTACCTGGGTTTTTGGGGATGTGCCTCAGGGTCAGTACTGAGGTTTTGGGGATGCTCCTTGGGGTTGGTATTCAGGGTTTTGGGGATGTGCCTTGGGGTCAGTACCAAGAGTTTTGGGGATGCTCGGTGGGGTCAGTACATGGGGCTCTGGGAATGCGCCTTGGGGTTGGTACCCAGGGTTTTGGGATGCAACTCGATGTTGGTGCCTGGAGTTTTTGGGATGTGCCTTGAGGTCGGTATTGAGGCTTTGGGGATGCACCTTGGGGTCAGTGCCTAAGGTTTTAGGGATGTGCCTCAGGGCCAGTACTGGGATTTTGGGATGCCCCTTGGGGTTGGTATTCTGGGTTTTGGGGATGAGCCTCAGGGTCAGTACTGGGGTTTTGGGGATGCGCCTCAGAGTTGGTACCCGCATCTTGAGGATGCCCCTTGGGGTTGGTACCAGGGTTTTTGGGGATGAGCCTCAGGGTCAGTACCTGGGGTTTTGGGGATGCTCCATGGGGTCAGTACCCGGGGTTTTGGGGATGTGCCTCGGGGTCAGTACCCGGAATGCGCAGGAGGATGCCTGAGCAGGAGCTCATCACCCTGCACATGTCCAGCTCAGGGGCCCACGGGGAGGGAAAGCTGCTTTTGGCTTCCCCCCCTGCTCCGTTGGGAAGTTCAGCCGCTCACTCTCTTCTCCGTCTCCCAGCCGAGGCCTCTCATGCTACTTCCAGCTCCTATGATAATGCGGAAAGTTGAACTGGCCCCATTACTGCGCTGCGATTCCTCCCATTAACATTCCCCACCACGGACCGGCTCGGAGCTGCCTATCTGCTCTCCATTTCCACTCCTCCGCTAGATAAGAATGGAAATACTGACTTCATAGCTCACTGATTAAAGTGTCTGGATTTCTTGATAATACACAGATAAATTATGTTTTTCAAAAAGAAGGTAGGGAAGGGAGTGCGAGGGGAGGGAAAAACCTCCAGTCCATTTTTATCCCCACCACGGACCGGCTCGGAGCTGCCTATCTGCTCTCCATTTCCACTCCTCCGCTAGATAAGAATGGAAATACTGACTTCATAGCTCACTGATTAAAGTGTCTGGATTTCTTGATAATACACAGATAAATTATGTTTTTCAAAAAGAAGGTAGGGAAGGGAGTGCGAGGGGAGGGAAAAACCTCCAGTCCATTTTTATTATTTATTTATTTTATTTTTTCCCCCCGGCTTCCCTCTTTCTGGCCATGCTCTGCGGGTTGGGGTTTTTCAGCTCTGAAATGCCCTCCCCAGCCTGCGCAGGGTTGGCAATGCAAGGGCAGAGCCCTATGCGGTGCCATCGGGGATGGGGGGTGAAGAATTTTTGGGGACTGCATGGACGGGGTGTGCTGCCCATGTGGTGATGTCCCCGTGCTGGGATGGAGACGATGTCCTCAGATTTGGGGACGTTTGGTTTGGCCGGCTGCAGCGATGCCACTTGGCTGCAGGATGTGGCTGGGATCCCGATGCTGGATCCCTCAGTGCCCAGGGATTTTTGGGAAGCCTCTCCCATGGGATGCTGCCCAGTCCCACAGGATGCTGCACAGTCCCATGGGATGCTCTGGGACCAACCTCACCCCATTTAAAGATGCTCAAACCATCACCCCCGCTGCTTTGCAAAATTAAACTTGAATTTCCTCACTCATCCCCACCGTGGCACATGGGGCTCCCAGACTTTTTGAGTTCTTTTGCACTGGAAAAGGTATCGGCCGCAAGAATCTAAGTTTGTTTCATCTAAATATAAAACTAAAGAGCAAACAGTATAAAGTTCATTTTTTAATGTGCTGCCCCATTCCAGTCGGGCTGCTCTCTTTATTTTTTTTAGAGGAACTGTGATAGAAAGCAGCGATAAAGCCAGGACTGTTTTGTGTAGGAGTCGCTATCTGCGTTATCTATCTCCCTTTTTCACTCTCCGAGCAGCTCTGTTGTTTTTTACTCTTATCTCGCTCCACCAAAATGCCAAGAACAGGAAAAAAAAAATTAAAAAAAAAAAAAGAAAAGAAAAGAAAAAAAGAGGCAGCGCAGGCACGCGGGCTTGCACGGAGACAAACTCAGTGTGCATGGAGCCACGGTGCTCAGGGGTGGAGGAAGAGGAGGGCTGGGGGTGCTGGGTGAAGGTGCGGGTGATGGAGGGGATGTGAAGGATGATGGAGTGGCTGCATTGCAATGGACACTTGTGCTGGTCCAGTGAAGGGTGCTAGGGGAGTGTAGCAGTAGCTTTTCTGGGGACAGCGCCTTCCCTGTGGTCCCAGGGACCTTCATCTGCTGTACTCAGTGCTAGCAGCCCACCTTGCTGCTTGTAGTTGGGTCACCCAACCATGGTGCACCTTCTTGGGGACCTTTCTTGCCTCCTGGAGCCCCCCAGTCCCTGCTCATTGCTGGAAACCCCAGAGTGGTCCAGGATGGCACTGGGAGCTGGCACTGGGCACACTGGGAGCAGCAAGAACACACCAGCCAGAGCATCTTCAGTGATGGATCTGGTGGCCTTTTAGGCCATGCCCACCATCATCCTTGTCCCCATCCTTGTCCTTGCCTGGTGCCACCATGAACCGAAAGGCTCAGGGTTGAGGCTGAAATCCATCCCAGTTCCCATCCTGTCAGTTTTTGGCAGTGGGATGGACCCAGCGGGACCCCAAACTACTTCCCACGGCGAGGGGGACGTCTGCGGTGTGGCATCTTGGGGTAATTTGTCACAGGATTAGCACGGAGCTTGACCTCTGGCCCCGCTGTCACCTGATATTGATGGGCTCCATGGGGCCGGGCGAGCATCCCTCCACCCCCAGCCATTCCTAATGGGAACGGCTTATTTCAGATGGGAGAAAAAGTGCTGGGATTTGGGATATTTTCACCCAGAAAAGCTGCCTGTGGCCAGCAGCAGGGCAGGAGCAGCGGTGGCAATGAGCCTTGTATGTTGGTGCTGCCTTGCACATCAATGCTGCCTTGCACACCCACGCACATTTGGACCCTGACCTTCACAGATGGAGTTTTCCTTCCATATTATCATATTATCCAGCTACTCCCCAGCCCCAGATTCTCACCAGGCTGCCTGGATCAGCACAGGATTAAACATCTCAAGTTGCTTTTGGATAGGGATTGGGATGGAGGACACCCCCAGGACCCCCTGCCAAGGACCTATCCCTCTCCACCAGCTGCACAGGGGTCCCCTCAGCTGCCTCAGTTTCCCTCCTGCGCTTTGAACATCTCCTCCTCGCCCCAGCCGTGTGTTCAGTATCGCATCCTCTTGTGCCGGAGCAATCTGCTCCCATCCATCTGATGCGGCGGGGCCGGGGCCGGCTCTATTAGACTCTCTCCTCTCTTAAAATCTATCAGGGCGTTATCGACCCCATCTGAAGCGTAAAGTCACTCCATTGTCATTGTCCCTGGATTTTCTTTCTCATTATTTTCCCGGTGCCCCCTGCGGCCCCGTTTTCTCCACCCCCCCTCCATCATCATCCCCTCCAAGCCGCTGTTTGATATGATGCGGGCTCCCTCGCTATTAAGTATTAGTAATCGCGGCCCCTGAAGTGAAACAATCTCCTGTAATCTATCAGCGCTTTATCGGCCCTATCTGAGCGCCGGGAATGGCTGGGCTCGGCGATGGCGCCATGCTCGCCCGCTGATAAAGTTACAGAGTTCAGGCGGTGATGAATGTTAAGTAACTGCACCCCGCGCAGATAGGAGATGGACTTGGCAGGGGGAGCAGCTCCGGCTGGAACCAATCTCTCC
>NW_010208615.1:0-201 GCF_000695765.1 Mesitornis unicolor | reverse complement strand
TTTCTGCCCCGGTTTGGGGATGCTCGGGGTGCTGCATCCCGTGGGGCATCAATGGGGATGTGCTGCGGTTGGGGCGCTCCTGGGTGCAGACGTGAGCATCCCTCATTAGTCTTCATTCCCTTGCTATACCCCTGGATAATTAGGCCTAAATAAATAATAAATTTTAAATATCATTATAAACTATTAGCCATTTCCCCCTAA
>NW_010208614.1:3768-3987 GCF_000695765.1 Mesitornis unicolor | reverse complement strand
TCCCCTCCGGACTCTTCCCCACCGCCCATCACCCAATCCCTGTGCCCTAAGGTGAGCTGGGCAAGCCTGCATGGGGGGCGGATGGGGCTGAGGGGTGCAAAGATGCTGGGATGGGGGCACCCTGCTGTGTCTGGGGTGAGGGTCATGCTTCTCTGACCCCCTCTGGCTGTGCCCTGCAGAGCCCTGCGCTGATGGAGGGGTCCTGGGGGACAGCGGGGG
>NW_010208614.1:2187-3626 GCF_000695765.1 Mesitornis unicolor | reverse complement strand
CCCACAAACTCCTGCCTCTGTGTGTGTCCCCCCAGGTACAAGCACTTCAAGTCCTTGCCGGAGTCACTGAGCCTGGAGCAGCTGAGCCTGGCAGGGAGCGGTTTCCTGGAGGAGGTGGATGGCCCTGTGGTGGGGGACGGTGGTCCCAGCAAGGTCCCCTGCAGGACACCATCACTAGAGGAGGGGGCCAACCTCAAGACCTCACCCTTGTAAGTGTTATGGGAGCACAGATTCCCCATGCAGGATGAGCAGGATGGTTTATGTCAGGTCTCAGCTTTTCTGTCACTGGCATTGATAGGATTCAGAGTAAACAGCCTCACCAGGAGAAGTGGCTGCACCGGGGCCTTTCCCCACCTTTGGGGTTGCTCTGCTCCATCTCTCACACTTCATCCTCTCCCTGCAGGCACCCCTCGGAGAGGAGAGCGGCACCATTGCCCCTCAAGGAGCCGCCATGGCCAGAGGGCACACGGGGCCAGCTGTCCCCTGCCACTGCTGAGGAGCCACCGGCCACAGCCAAGGTCTCCCTGGGGCTCCATGAGCCACTGCGGGTGCCCCCGTCCTGCCGCAGCAGCGAGGTGGGCAGCACCGCCCCCCAGTACCACCGGCCCCGCAAGGTGAGGCCCTGAGACTGCAGGTCCCCATCAGCTGGCACCCCCAAACCCTACCAGGGGGTCCTGGGAGTGCTCAGCACCAATCTTACCCCCCCAATGCACCCGCAGGAGCAGCGCATCGTGTCACCAGAGACGGACAGTGGCTTCGTGGGCTCGGAGGCCAGCAGGGTGTCACCCCCTGTGCACACCCCTGAGCACCGCCCCCCCGGCACCGGGTACGGTTTGGGGTTCCTGTCCTTGCCTGGAGAGGAGGGGATTTGGGGACATGGGCTGTCTGCTCTGGGGCAATTTGGGGCGGCTTTGGGGGGGAGAGGTGGTGAGGATGTGGGGAGCAGGGATGGGGTGCTGGGGTGGGCTGGAGATGTGCAGGATGATCGTGGGGGCTGCCCACATGATGTGTCCTGTCCTCAGGACTCCTGGCTCTCTTGGACCCTCCATCCCCGTCCCCTCCACCCTCCATCCTCGGTGGAAGAAAGAGGTGACCCCACTTCTCTCCAAGCCAGCGCTGACGGGCACCCACCCCATGGGCAGGCAGGGGGGCACAGGGGGGCCCCGTCTGCCCCTCAGCACCCCCCCACAGAGCAGCTTCCCCCCACGCTGGACCACGAGCGCAGACAGCGAGGCAGGACCCGATGGTGACGGCAGTGAGTAGGCAGCATCGTGTCCCTGAGAGGAGAGATTTGGTGGAGCTCTGGCTCTGCTGTGGTTTCTGGTTGTACCCCCGACCCCCTCGGGGTGCTGGCCTGGGAGTCCCTCCTGCCTGCTGCTCCCAGGTCTCTCCTGGGAAAGGGACCCCCCCAAGTCCTACAACACTGACCTCAGCTCACC
>NW_010208614.1:388-2074 GCF_000695765.1 Mesitornis unicolor | reverse complement strand
TGACCTCAGCTCACCATGTTCCCCTCTGCTCCCCAGCTCGCACAGGCTCGGAGGCAGAAGGCAGAAGTTGTGCCAGCACCAGCAGCCACCCCCCTGTCACGACCAGGGGCCTGGCCAGCCCCTCGCCATCTCCCGAAAAACCCGCCGTCCCTCGGCCCGGCCCGCTACAACCTCCTGGGCTCCCGTCTGGAGTGCGAGTGAGTGTCTATGTACCCCTCCTCAAACCAGGCTGAAACCCCCCAGGTGACACAGGGATCCCTCCTAGCAAAGTCCCCAAAGGCACCAGTGTCTTCTGCTGAGATTTTCCCTTTTTGGAGAGCCAGGACCAAGCTGGGGCTGAGTCCTCCAAACTCCAAACATGTGTGGGCTGGCTGACACTGGACCCCAGCCCAGATGAGCCCCAGACTTGGTTCTGGGGAGCATCACAACACAAGCTACTGGGTACTGCTGAGTGGGGACAGGGGCAAGCACAGGGGCTGGGGAAGACAGGGCCTCTGCTGGCTGCTGGTGCCCCTCACCGTGGTGTCTGTCCAGCAGCCAGGCCATCCAGACGCTGCAGGACGAGGTGTGGCGGCTGCGGCGGAGGCTGGAGGAGAGCCTGTGCTGCTCCCACAGCTATCCCCAGGGAAAAGCCACCCCGACCAGGAGGCAACCAGTGGCCAGAGGACCATCAACCCCCAAGGATGCGGCATCCTCAGGGTAAGTGATAAGAGACCCGGGGTGGGGTGATGGTACAGCCACCCCAGCTTTGGGGCAGCATCGTGTCCCATGGGTGCAGAGACTCTCTCAGTCTGTCCCGTTTCTGTGGCTGGGGAGAGGTTGGGCTGAGGGGTGTCCGGCTGTGCTAGGGCTGTGGGTCAGGAACTGAGGGGACACTGCAGGATCTGGGTGGTGACAGCAGCTCTGTCCCCTCTGCAGGGAGCTGAGCCCCCCGGCACGGGGCAGGGTGGCCCCCAAGGTTGCACCCATGAAGAGAGGGAGGTCGGCATCGCTGCCACGGGACAGGCCAAAGCTGGACCTCAGTAAGTGGGGACCCCCCTGGTTGAGGACAGTGGGGACATACTTCTCCCTGCACACCGCTTCCCCTTCCCAAACACTGGATCCCACCCTGCTTCCCTCTCCTCCACCACAGCCTCTGAGTCAGACCCCTCGCCCACCGGGCCCCGGGCCACCCCCTCCCTGCAGAAGAGCCCTAGGAGCCCTAAGAACCCCCCAGGTGTGGTAACATTTCGGGGACCGTACACAGGTGGGTGCCAGCACCCCCGGTGCTGGGGGGTGGGTAGTGACCACATGTTGGGGTCCCAGCTGCGCTCACACTGGGTTTTGGCAGGGACACGGTACCATGTGGGGATGCCACACACCACCCCGGCACCCCAAGAAGAGCCAGGCACCCCGGGGTGCCCCCAGTGCCGCAGGAGCAAGACACCGTCGGGTGAGTGACCTCGGGAGACCCTTTTGCACACACTCCCTTTTCGCAGAGTCCTTTGGCAGACCCTTTTCACCCCCCCACTCTTTGCAGCCCCCCCTTTGACTCTGCCCAAGGCCTGTGGCCTCTGTACCAGCTGCTCCCCCAAACTGCCCTGGCTTGCTCCATGCAGGGCCGTTCCTGGCCACACTCACTCCTCTCTCCATAGCTGGCTCCTGTGTGGGCGATGCTATGAGACCCCCCTGGCACAGCACCCCGAG
>NW_010208614.1:0-247 GCF_000695765.1 Mesitornis unicolor | reverse complement strand
ACTCAGCGGTGGCGCGTTTGTGTGAGACAAAGGTACAGCCAGTGGTGCCACCACACCTGTGGGCAGGGTGTCCCCACGCAGCAGTGGCAGCCCAGTGTGACATGGGGGAACTTACCCGGGGCTTGCCACTCACTGCACCCCCCCAGGGACATCTAATGCCCCTGGGGACATCTGATGACACCCCTGGGGACATCTGACCGCCTTTCTCCCCGCAGCAGAGCGTGGCCCCACTAGCACATCCCCCTCA
>NW_010208613.1:0-1300 GCF_000695765.1 Mesitornis unicolor | reverse complement strand
CCAATCCCTAACGTTCTGTGATTTTGTGTAAAGAAGAGAAGGCTCTTACATTTGTATTGTATTTTCTCATTTTGATGAATGCATTCTTGCCTCTTGATGTCCATTCTGACTGTTGTAAAGATCGCTATTGCAGCTCACTGGGGAATGGTTTTAAACTGGAAGAGGGTAGATTTAGACTGGATATTAGGGAGAAATTCTTTACTGTGAGGGTGGTGAGAACTGGAACACGTTTCCCAGGGAAGCTGTGGTTGCCCCCTCCCTGGAAGTGTTCACGGCCAGGTTGGATGGGGCTTTGGGCAACCTGGTCTAGTGGGAGGTGTCCTTGCCCATGGCAGGGGGGTTGGACTAGATGATCTTTAAGGTCCCGTCCAACCCAAACCATTCTATGGTTCTATGGTTCTAGATTGCCCTTCATCCACATTCTCATTTGTCTGGCCTTCCTCAACCAGGTCCTCATACCTGTTTTTCAGAGGCATCTGGTGGGGCAAGGTGGGCAAGAAGGGAGTTTGCCTGCTGCCCCAACCATGAACTTGCCATTCACTTTTTCTATTTAGGCTTCTGCCTGACAGGGACAGGATACAGGGGCCCCTTGATCCTGGGTACTTTCTGTCAGGTGCTCCCATTTCTGTTTCAGGGAGGGTAGAGCCTGGCTCCACCAGTCTATCTCTTGTTCAGCCTCCCTGATGCTCCTTAACCTCTCAACTTCCTCTCACAGCTCTGTTACCAGGCTGAGCAGATCATCCACCTGTTCACAAAGCACACAGTAGTTCTCACAACTGCTCCCCATTACCAGTGAAATGCTCTGGCACTCCCTGCAGCCTGTGGCCTGGATGGCTTTATGTTTCCGTGGGAGCTCCATCTTGGTTCCCACATTCTGGTGAATGTTGAGAATATGACCTTCTGCCAAGTGGACACCATATCTGAGCTCCTTCCAAGAGGGTGATGACCACCAATAGGACTCACCTGTCAAGCTGACAGAGCTTCAGTTCCTTCCCACATGCCCTTTCCCCATCCTACTACACCACATGCTGGATGACATCTACATGCTCTGTGTTCTGTTCTCAGATCTCTCCCTGAGGCTTCTTTTATGAGCGTAGGTGTTGTTACCATTTCCCTGGCAATGCTCACCCCTTGTCAGCATTGCTGGAGAGAGCTGCCGGGTTCGGATAGGCCACTCCTCACCATTAGCATTTCCTTGCCTCAGGAAACCCCATGTATACCGAGATCTGTTGCTCCACTTCTGGTCAGGCCAGGCTCTGAAGCAGCTTCTCTCAGCAACTGACTGTGTGTGTGTGTATAT
>NW_010208612.1:12816-14733 GCF_000695765.1 Mesitornis unicolor | reverse complement strand
CCTTTCCTGTCCCCAACCCTGTCCCTGTCCCCAGCTCCAGCCCTGTGCCTGTCCTCGACCCTGTCCCCAGCCCTGTCTCTGACCCTGTCCCTGTACCCTTGTCCACCCTACTGCCAGGGCTGATACTTAGCATCCTGCAGCTGTGTGACACTCCCAGGCTCTCCCTGCACCCAGCCCATGATGGCACCTGGCAGGCTGAGTCACTCCGAGCAGCCCTGGGCTGGTGGCACCTGGGGACCCATGGCCACACCATGGACTTCAACAGAGGCTGGGAAGCCTTCGGTCCTGCTTCTGCCCCTGTGACGTGGGTGAGATGTGGAAAGGGAGCAGAGACCAACACTGGCCTCAAGAGCTGAGGTCAGGACACATTTGAGGAGTGGGCATTGGGTCCTGCTGGAAGCCCTAACCACCGCCCTGGGACAGTGACACACAGAGTGGACTTCACTGCCACCAGGGAACCTGGACCAGGGACAAAGCAGCTCCAGCCTGGGCAGCAGCTGGGGGGCTCAGCCACCCCTCCCAGCCCCTGCATGCCCCTGCTTCCCATCACATATTTCGGGAGGTGGCACCTCCATACCCTGACATGTCCCAGGGTGCCAGCAGGAGCAGGGATGTCTGGAGCTGGGGAGTGTCCGAGGCCGGATGGGAGTGGGGGGAGCCAAGCCCTCCTGCTCCTTCCCAGCTTGTTGCAGTTGGAGCCATGGAGTGGAAGTAATGTGCAGTGACACCACTGCCCAAAAAAAACGCCACCAGAACAATAGTCGGGAGCGCAGAGGACGCAGGCAGCCACGCTCCCCCCAACGCTCGCTGAGGAGCTGGGCACATCCCTGGGACATCTCACAAGGGCACCCTGCCTTGGCACCCCACACAAAGGACATCCTGCGGCGCTGGGTGGCCCGAGCTAAGAGGAAGGCCCGACATGTCTGAGGGTGGCACTGGGACAGTGCTGGGCCATCGTGCTGGGGTGTTGACTGAAGTGGCACCTGCTGAGCTGTGGCTCATCCAGCCCTAACAGGGAGAAAGTGAAGGGAAAAGAAAATGGCAGGCAAGACAACAGAGGAGTGGGGTTGCTTTGCCTTTAAAATAATGCAGCAAAATTAGCAGCTCTGCAGTCATTAATATGCAAAAATGCAAATCAGGAGGTAATTAAGCTGCAGTCCTCCGGAGGATATTTCCATCATAATGAATTCTATTGTCAGGGAAAGGGCAGCCAGGCGGATTTATGTTGCTTACATGAATGTAAAATATGAGTATCAAAGGGCTGTCCTTGCTACCTGCTGCAGTCCTCTGCTCCAGTTGAAGGAGGGCACAGGGGGCACCGTCCCTGTCCCTGTCCCCATGCCTTGAGCCAGCCTGGCAGGTGTTGCCCATCACCAAGGCACGGTGGCAGCTGGGGGACTCAGGTACCTGCATTGGAGGGGAAAAAAAGGCCTCTCCCTTCCCCCTCCCTCTGCACCACAGCCCCTGGCAAAGCCCCCAACCCACTGGCAGCACCTCAGTGCTATCCCCTGTGGTGCCACCAACACTGAGCCCTGGGACAGGGCTGCACCAGCTCTCCCCAGGGGCCAAAGAGGAACTGGGGACACCCAAGGCAGTGGTCCCGTGTGGTGGGGGCTCCCCCAACATCACCTTGACCCTGTCAAAACCATATCTTCACCGGGACCCTCTCACCAAACCCCTGGAGGGGCTTGTTGCTGGATGCATTGTTCGCTGGTCTCTTTGCTGGGGTGGGGACCCCAAACCAGGGGGATGCCATGTGGGTACCCCCAGGGTTTGGGGGCAGCTGGGGCCGCTGGGCCGCATGAGTGATGCACCAGCCACAGAGCCACCAGGCCTTGGCCACTGGGTCAAACCCCAACCTGCCCATGGGTGCCATGTAGCCTTAGCAGCCCCCCAGCCCAGAGGACGAGAGGCAGG
>NW_010208612.1:12293-12806 GCF_000695765.1 Mesitornis unicolor | reverse complement strand
CCCGCCAGCGGCGTCCGCTGCAGAAAAAAAAAAACCTAAACCCACCCAAAACGGCATAGTTGGCCGGGTGCCACCCTGCAGCTGCCGTCTCCCCAGCTCAGCCTGGCATTTTTCAAATGTCAAGGCAAAAGGGCTGTGGGGCTGGCCCAACTCAGGAGGCTCGACACTGGGACAGGGGGGGCCGGGGAGGGGAAGGGGCGCCCGCAACCCCTGCAGTTGTCATTGTCACCCTTGCGGTGAAGGTGGCAGGTTGGGGGGAGGCAGAGGGAGCTGGTTCTGGGTGAGATAGGAGGGAAGCAGCTCCATCTTAGCGTGGCTGCGGTCGAGGCGAGAGAAGAAGATGAATTAAAAAAAAAAAAAAGCAAAAATAAAAACAGGAAAGGAGAACAGGAGCAGCTGCTCTCTGGAGACGCGAGGCTTTTTTCTTTCTTTCAAAGCCACAAAAGTTCTTGCTCATGGGCTCAGGAGCCCTTTCCTGCGGCCCCTCCTGCCTGTGGGTGCGGGGAGGCCCCT
>NW_010208612.1:0-12272 GCF_000695765.1 Mesitornis unicolor | reverse complement strand
TGGCCAGGGGTGGAAGCCACGCTTGCCCCCTCTGAAGGGCCAGGGAGCCAGAGCTTGTCCCCATCCCAGGGCACTCCCTTGGCTCCCTCGGAGGGAAGGGTCCTCCCTGCTCAGAGGACCATGGGGCTGGCAGGGGACATGAGGGGGAGGTGTGGGAAAGGAGCTACCATCCCCAGCAGCACATCCTCATCCTCATCCTCATCCTCATCCTCATCCTCATCCTCATCCTCGGCATGGCTGAGGTCCAGGTGCCCCTGCCCATGTTAGGGTGACATTTGGGTGCCTCACAGCCACACAGAGCCACAGACGCAGCCCCGCAGTTCCCCGTGCCACCCCCCCCGGCACTGTGCTCAGCCCCACTGTGCACCTGCAGCACCGGAAACCTTCATCTCCCCGGTGGAGCCCAGGGTCGGGGTGCAGGGGGCCAGGGAGGGGGCACAGGCCATGAGGTGCCTCCATTTCCCTCCCCCTTGCCCCCATGCTCACCCCCTCACTATTGGGCAGGAGGGAAAGCATTGCCTTTTCCCGAGGTGAGGTTCATAGGGAGCACAGGAACACCTGCACCCATGGGTGCTCTGTAGGTGCCCACATATTTGGGTGCTCTCCCCGTGTGACATCTCCACCCCACAGCATCACCATTGTGCAGCCATGGCGGGCACCGTTGCACCCCCGTGACCGCCCCCTTCCCCTCCAGTGCCCTTCTGAGCCTCGTTAGGGCCTGTGGGTGCTGCAGGGCTCTGGGCAGCACAGGGGGACTTAGGAATGGTGTGTGCCTCCTCTGGCTGTGTCCCAGCCCCACGTCCAGGGTTGCAGAGCCCCATAAGGTCAGGGGTCCTGGGTTTCCCAGCTTTCTAGGAGCTTGTGCCCCAGATGGGCTGGGGCAGGTTCAAGGGGTTATGTGGATGATGTGGCCCAGAAATGGAGAGGCCTGAGGGCAGAGCCCAAAATTTACCTCCCCACCCAGCCCTGAGGACAGACCCCTCCTTTTCCATGCACTTAGGGGGTTGCAGGGTCCCTAACCATCGCCTCAAAGCCATCAAATCCATCTGATGGTGTGTGGCAGGGGCCGGGGGGGCGGGGGGGAGGGCTCCCAGATGGGACAGACCCCTCCTTTTCCATGCACTTAGGGGGTTGCAGGGTCCCTAACCATCGCCTCAAAGCCATCAAATCCATCTGATGGTGTGTGGCAGGGGCCGGGGGGTCGGGGTGGAGGTCTCCCAGATGGTTGGGAAAGGAGCACCCGTGTTTACATACAGTGACTTGTAAACGCCCCCCCTCGGCATCCCGGGCACCCTCCCCCTCAGTGACAGCTCCTCTTGAGGTTTGAGGTGACATCCTGCCTTCTGCGTCTCGCTGCCACCCCTGGGGCCCCTGGAACAGGTAGGGAAACCGCAGAGGCAGCAGAGGCAGGGCTGGAGGGGGGCACAGCGCCCTGTCCAGCACTGCCTGCACCCAAAAAATGGCAACTGTCTATACCAAAGATGGGTGACGTCCAATGACTCCCCCAGTCCTCCCTGCACGGTGTGGCAGGGGGCATGGTGTGGGGCAAGAGGCTGAGCTCCCCATCACTGCCCCCTTTCCCTATTCTGGGGTAAAAACTGCCAATATTGGGGTTTGTAAGCTACCAGGAAAGGAAAACAGTGAGCTATAAATCAGGGTGACACCTGTCCTGGCGAGCAGCAGGTTGGCGCAGGTGAAGGCTTTCTCATCAGTACTTTATTTTGGGAGCAGAGGTAGGATTAGAGATAAAGCCCAGGCTCTGCCCCACAGTCCAAACCTGAGCATTCTGGCTGCACCTCCATGTCCTGAGCACCTCCAAAGTGTAGCCAGATTTAGCTTCACCACTCATGAAAATAGAGACAAAAATTATACCTGGCATCGCAACCTCCCCTTCCCAGGATGTTGAGGGATGAAGGAGGGATGAAGCGATGGAGGAGGGATGCAGGGATGGAGGAAGGATGGAGGATGGATGCGGGGATGGAGGAGGGATGCAGGGATGGAGGAGAGTTGCAGGGACAGAAGAGAGATGCGGGGATGGGAGCACTCCCTGTTCCCCTGAATTAACCCAGGGAAAAGCTGCAGTGCCAGCTCTGGGCACTGCACTGGTGTCCCTCACAGTGATGAGCACAGGGTGCTGTGCCCGCAGGATGCGGTGCCCTGACAGGCAGGAGCAGGGGAAGCCGAGGTGCTTGGCACTTGTTTTGCCCCGAGCGCAGCACGATGCAGAGATAGGATAAGGCGTCTGATGGCTGCCAAGTTAAACCCAGGTCACTGCAAACCCAGTGGGTGAATGTGCCCCTGCAGCCCTGGGTTACTCACACACACATCTCGATGTGTATTTTAATTTGGGGTAGGTTTGTGTCCTTCCAATTGTCTCTCCTGCCCACTTTTCAAAGGCACCTTTTCACACAGCACTGGGCGTTGAGCAGAGCTGATCATAGAATCATTGAATTGTTATGGTTGGAAAAGCCCTCTAAGATCATCGAGTCCAACCTCCAACCCAACACCGCCATGGGGGCTTCCAAGCCACTTTTTACCTCATTTTGCTCAAAATCTGAGCTGGATGCTTTGTGGGAGAGGCACAGCTTCTTGGGCAGTCAGGATTGTTTTTATTATTTCACAGTTCGAGCAAGGTGTCAGGGGTTTTTCCCTCCAGTGTAAGTGCAGGGCCGGTGTGGGGCCAGGCTGGCAGGGCACTTCAGACCCTTCAGCAGGGCCAGAGCCACTGTTCTGCCCTTTCCCCTTGCCAGAAGTGCTTTTTTTATCCTTCTTATGCTCCTCATTTTAAACAAAACTATCCTGACCCTTCCTGATTCCCTGAGCAGGAGCTTTCTGGAGACCTCAAGAAAAGAGAAAGCAGCTGGGTGTTTGAAAACTGGCTTAGAGGAGAGCCTGGAGCCCAGGCTGGGGCTGCCCATGGCAACAAAAGGCACATCCAGGTTTTAATAAGGGTAAAAAGCCCCTTTGCCACCCCAAAACCTTCTCTGCCCCCCCGAGGATGCTCCCCGCAGCCCCCTCCGGATGCGGGTTTGCAGGGGAGGGGATGCAGGGGGTGGGGAGCGACATCGGGGGGAGGCATCACAGCGAGATTCAAGCAGGAGACGCCTGACAGATGGGGCTGCCCTAGATTTCACGACTGGCTGCCGTTAATCTGGCTTCCTGCGCCTTTTCGCCCCCAGCCCCCCTCACCGCCAATGGGGGCTGCACCTGGCCCCCCTGCTGCCAGGACAGGGGGTGGCAGGGCCCCACAGGGATGTGGGGTGTGGCCATGGTGCAATGGGGTCACTGGGGGTCTCCAGCCTTTGGCCATGGGCCACAGCCTCCTGCTCCATCTCAAATGTTCCCCCTGCCACTCAGGCATGGCCCAAACCCCGGCCCCAGGCCCCTCACGTCCCCTCTTGTGTCCCCCTCCAGCAAACCCCTCTGCAGCCTCTGGCCACGGGCAGTGGGAGATGGGTTCTGCTGCTGTGGCCTTTCATGTGCCCAGGGCTGAGCATCTCTTCAGCCTCCTCCTCCTCTTCCTCCTTTGCTCTCCCTTAACCCTCTGAAGGATTTAGCCTCATCTGTGCCCTGCCCCACTCCCCAAAGACCCTGCAAAGCTGAGGATGTTGGGGAGGGGAGCACCCCGGGAGGGACTCAACAGCTTTGGCTGAAAAACAGGCACCTGTGGCCAAGCTGCGAGTTTTTTGGCTTGCTCCCTGCATGGTGACGTAACCTGGTATCACCCCAGGTGGAGACAGGGACATGGGGAAGGATGCTCTGTTCCTCTCAGCTGCCCTTTGCCGCAGCCCCAGGCTCCCCCAGACCTCCCTGCTGGTGGCTTAACCCTTCCAGGAGTTTCTGTTTCTCCTTCCCTCTGCCGAAGCGATGTGAGCTCCCGTGGTTGCCAGCATCCAATGATACCACCATTCCGGTGCGGTCAGCTCCCTCACTCACCCCAGGGAAGCGAAAGAGAAGTGGTGCTGTGGGCCAGGCTGGCTGGGAGGGCGCGGTGGAGATGCACCTGCGGCCACCAGTAAGGATGGGCTAGAACCAGCAGAGCTGCGGCATCCCCACGCCCGGGCGAGAAGGGTGGTTTGGGGGGGGGTGTTGTCTGTCTCCAGGCTCCAGCAATCTGGGACAAGGCGGACCAAGCTGGTGTGTCCTTCCAGGAGAGCATCCAGGTCTCAGCACCTTTCTGGGAGCTGATCTATAAATTTGGGTCACTCCAGACCAGTTTCTCCAGGGCACTGGGTGAGTTTTTTGGCACCAGCTCATGATCAGGTTCATCCTTGCTCCTTGTGCCCAAGTCCAAGTTTTGGGGAGGTTTTCAGAATCTTTCACCCATGCCAGAGCCACATGTGGTGGGACAAGGTCATGGCACAGATGCAG
Organism: Mesitornis unicolor; assembly: GCF_000695765.1. Lineage (NCBI taxonomy): Eukaryota > Metazoa > Chordata > Aves > Mesitornithiformes > Mesitornithidae > Mesitornis > Mesitornis unicolor. Next base: position 7,901 of record NW_010208612.1, on the reverse strand, counting down.
AGGTCAAGTACTGGGGCAGCACTGGAGAGGATGGAGCCGAACTGGACCTTCCTTGTGCTGGATTGGGCAGGGAGGAGGCAGCCAGGGAGGCAGCAGTGTCCAAACCACAGCTGAGGCTGCGAGGAGGGAGAGTGGAAAAAGGGGAGGTCCCCCCCATGATGGATCTGGGCATCCCTCCCACAGCCATGCCCTGTGCGGGTGCAGGAGCCTGGAGCAGGGACTCCCCTCACCAGTTTGGTTTCTATTACTTGTCAAACGATGCTGAAACTCCACGTTGTGTCACAAAACCCACAAAGGGAAGAAATCTGGGTAGGGAAGGAAAATCCCCGGGCCTGTCCCAAGGAGGCCCTGCCCGTGTCCCCTCCTTCCCCTGCAGCAAAGGCCGCTGTGGTCCCCGGCATCCCCACGCCTGGAGCAGCTCCACTTCAGGGCACGTTTGCGAACTGAAACTTTCCGCGCCTCGCCCGTCGCGATGGTGAATTTATTCAGCTGTTGAGCTTGAAGAAGCTGGCAAGGTGCCGCATTAACAACACATTTACATCCCAGCAGCATTCAGACCCCCAGATCCAGGCAAAAACCCAACAGCTCCTCCTGTCCCTGCCTCACCGGGGCTCTTGGGCCTGGTGGGGGACTCTTGAGGCTGGTGGGGGGCTCTTGTCCAGCTGTCAGGGGGACACTGAGTCCTTTAGATGGGTGCTGCCGCCTCCCTTGTCCATATTTACCCTCAGGTTTGACAGCTGCCCTCAGATCCTGCTGTTTCCAGTGGGAAAAGGTGATAGACAGGACATTCATCATCCTGGCCACCATCGACGAGAGTCTTGTCCCTGTCCCCCACTCCACACCTAAATATTTCCTTTCCTCCATTGCTCTCTTCCCCTCCAGCTCACTCCTTCCCTCCTCTCCATCCCTCTGTCCCCTTCTGCGGACCCTTCTGCCTGCCTGCACAGATGGGAACCAGGCTTCTGTCAGCCTTTTCCCTGCAGGATTTCCCCCTCCATGAACCTTCTACCACCCACGAGCCATCTCAGCCAACACCAACCTTCGCCCCCGCATCCTGACAGGGCACAGACAGTCCCCGCCGGCCCCCCTGGGGCACCCCAGCAAGGGTACCCCCGGAGATTCCCCCCCCCACACCTCAGAGGAGGCGTTAAGATGGTTTCTGGGTGCAGGGGTGCCTTTTCTTTCCATTCAGAGGAGATTCCCCGGCCTCCCGCCCCGGCAAACACCCACTGAGGGTTTCCTGTTCGTAGGCGGATGCTATCCTGGGCCGCGGGCTGCAGTGATGCCGGGGAGGGGGGACTCCACCTGGGGACACTGCGGTGCCTCCTCTGCCACGCTGTGCTCTCACATGACCTCAGTTCATTTTTGGCAGATTTTCAGGCAGATTTTCCAAGACTCTGGGGTAGGATTACACCCCCCAGGGCACACACGAGTATCTCTAGGCTCTGCCATGCCATGGGGACTGCATCCCACTGTTGGGGGTTAAAGGGACTTGGGGTGTCCGGGGTGGGATTTCATTCCCAAGGGTCCCATCGCACCCAGTAGTCAGCAGGTGATGGGCTGGGAAGCGTTATTGTGGGTATGATTAGGGAGAGAAGCAGCATGGTGGCAGTGGGAGGCAGCCAGAGCATTTGGCAGCACCAATGACAAATTGGGACATTGCCATTGCACTGGGGCAGCATTTTGATGGAGCCTTTTTGCATTTTTCAACATTTGCACAAAGTGAGGGGTTTTGCATGCAGAAGAATTCCCCACTGAATTTTCCGGTGAGCCTCGCCGGAGCTTTTCAATGTGCGGTCGAGAAGTTTCCATCCTGGCTCTGCCTGGGCTGGCAGGCGAGCAGAGGCAGGTGCCATGGCCGTGCTCCTCTCAGGGCCGGATCTGGCTCTCCAGTGGGTCCTGAGCGAGGGCTGGGCCTCCCAGTGCCCCCCAGCATCACTGCCTCCCCTCCACCCCCCTGCTCTCTGGTGGGGACATGGCCCTCCCATGCGGGTGCCTGTGGAGATGCTCAATGGCCACCCCACGCTGTTGGGGGCTGTGCTGTGGCTGTCTCTTCCCCTTTGTCTCATCTGCAGACGAGGCTGGGGGCTGCATAAAACCCTTCAGCGAGGTGTATGGGTGCTGGGGGCTGTCCTCTGCCCACCCGCAGGTCCCTGGGCATACACATGGCCCCGACACGGGCTCCCACCCTGGCCAGCCATGTGCAGCCATCGCTGATGGAGGGGGGTGTCCTCCCCACAGAGCCAGTGATGGGGAAACCTGGGGTGCTGGCAGTGGGGGAGTCAGGGCTGCTGAGGGAAACTGAGGGGAAACTGAGGCACGGAGACTAGGAGGGTGAAGGAAGAGAGGAAGAAGAGGATCCTTGATGCCACCATGCAAAGACATGGAGAATGATTGCACTCTTGACATCACTTCTGGCCCCACAGCTGAGAGAAAAGGAGCAAAATAAGCCAGAGAAGGGGACCCCTCACTGCCACCAATGCCCCCGCAGCCACGCTGAGATACTGATCTCCTGTGAGGCAGCTCCAGGCTGGCCCACAGGCGACGTTGGCTATCGAGACTCAAACAATGGCACGGTAACAGCAGTGGGCACTGAAGGGTCCTCGACACCTGCCCTCTCCCAGAGCCCATCCCCATCGCACCAGCGCAGACTGGGAGGGAGCTGTGGACAAAGTGGCTGTCCTGTGAGAGATGGGCGGATTTTAATAAATAAAAGAAAAAAAAAGAGCTTTGAGGCCTTTTTTTCTCTGTCCTTGTTGTTGTTTTTGTTGTCCATAAACAATAATTAAACCACCATTTCCAGCCGAGGCCACTTGTTTTAAATTTCCTGGCTAAAGTGATGTAACAGCTGTGCGTGATGCAACGCCATGTGGAATGCATCATCCAGGAAACCAAAAACAAAACTGCCTTTCTGTCCAAATACTCAATGTATCCCCTGCCCCCAGCCCCTGGCTCGGGGGGTCCAGTAGCCCCCAGGTCTGGGCTGGGCTCCCATGGGTCCTGGCTGTGGGTGCAAGGGGCAGCTGGGTGGGAGAGGCACAGGAGAGAGGTAGCTCCCTGATCCAGGTCTTTTTTAGTTAAAGACCTTACGAAAACCTTGCAAACCTTACAAAACCTTACAAAAATAAAGAACAGGCACTTTGCTGAGGAGAAATAAACCTGTGCAAGCCTTGCCATGGAGCCAAGGGTCTGGTGGGCTTTTCCTGTGAGGCTGCCACATTTCTTCCCTTCTCCTCCCCCTGGGGCCTCTCTGTGGGGTAGCCAAAAGCTGCCAATGGCTTCAGCAGGGCTCCTGCCACCCCCATGTTCCCCCCCACTGCTGAAGGGATGTCTGAGCTCCATGGCTCAACCCCCTCCACAGCTGGGCTGTCTGGTGGGATTTAACCCCCTCCTTGGCTCCCCACTGCTACAGGGAAAAATAAACCACCCAGGATGGACACCACCATCCTCCTGTCCTGTCCCCATCCCAGCATCATCACTGCCCTGCACCCATGGGAGCCCAACCCGCCTTGGAAACGGGGCTGGCTGGAAACTGAAGGGCAAGGAAGGGAAGAAAAAGAGGAGAAAGAGAAAAAAAAATAGAAAAAAAAAACCCAACCTCGAGGTTGCAGTGGGAAATCAGAAGTCAGAGCTGAGGCATTTCGGCAGCCGGGGCTGGAATGTCTGACTCACACTGTGACTAAATGCAAATATGAACTCAAACTTGCTCCTTAAAGTCACCGGGATCCAGTGTGAAGCCCTGAGCCCCCCTCACTCCCTCACCCCAGGACTCTTGGCCAGGTGGCCCAATGTGGCTGCACGCTGGCCCACACCTCAGTGGCTCCGGGGACCAGCATCCACCAGAGTATCCGCCATGGTGATGCTCCATACCTCCCAGTTTGTTTTACCTCCCTGAAACTGGACTGAAGGAGGAGCCTGGGGGGAGCAGGACCCCAGACTGCAGCTTTGGGTAGGAGATGCCCTCCTTGGGCTGCTCTGATTTTTAGGGGCAGGGGGGCTTCATGCAGGGACTTTGTGCAGCCACCGACCTCGCTGGGTGGTCCCAGCCCATCCATCTCCTCTGCACCCAATGCCAGGTCCCGCATGGTGCAGGTGGCTGTCACGCCGTGTCTCCAGTCATTAATAGATGGGGCAAGGGGCTGAGTCCCAAACAGAGGCACAGGTCCCAGCAAGCAGCACCGTACCCCAGGAATCATCACATCTCAGAAAAACAGCCCTGTTCGACAGAAACCCCAGGGAAATGGGGATTTTTCTCCAGTATATATTTTTTTCTTTCTAAGCCTGGTTTGTTGCCCAGCACTGACCTGAACTTCCAGTATTTCCAGCTTTGTAAGAGGGTGACCGGGGTCTCGAAGGGCAGGGTCTGTGAAGGGCAGGCTCCAGCGTCCTGCAGCCCCCACCAGTGCTGTGATACTCGGGCAGGACCAGCCCAGTGCTCCCCAGCTCTCCTGGCCCAGGACCACAGTAGCCTTTCCCAGACCCTCCCACACTGCCAGGAGGTGACACAGGGACAGTGAAAGGCCAGGGTGGGGGCTCAGAGGCAGTACAATGTGCCCCAAACTGGGAGCAGGTCCCCATCCATCTCAATTCAGGTTTCAGCCTTTTCTTCCACGCCAGACCCCCAGCAGCACCAGTGAAGATCTCCAAGGGTCTCACATGGGATGGTTCTGTCCTTGCCATCATCTCACAGAGTGGAAACTGAGGCACAGAGACTGGGGCTGCAGATAAACAGAGCCAAGCAGAGCGACTGCTCATCTTCCTGCAGAGACGGCGCGTGGCTCTGCCGGCTGTGGGAGCTTGTGGCCTCTCTCTGCTGACTTCTGCCTCATTGTATGTAACAACCTGCCCAGGCCTCAGTGGTGAGGAGGAGGAGGAGGAGGAGGAGGAGGAGGAGGCAGCTGTGGCTCCACTTCGCACATGGGGAGCAAGACCCAGGGCAGGGATTTTGTCGCAGCCGGAGCTTGGAGCTGGCTGGAGCCCTGGACTCAAGGGCTATAAAGGGATGTTTTTTCTCTGCAGAACTTCCAATGCAGGGAAATCCCCGGAGCAAGACGCAGAAAAGCTGGTGCTGTGCAGGCTGGTGAAGGCACCACCACCCGCTCCGGCTGCCAGCAGTGCTGCTGCTTATTGATATTTTATTACTTTTTGTTTCTCCCACTGCGGTGCTGCAAACACGGCATAGCACTGGGGGGAGGCAATCAATGAACCCGGGTTTGGCTCCAGTGAGATTTGCTTGATCCCAGCAGATTTATTAACTCACAACCACATTTCCAGGGTTGTGGGTGCCCTGCCCTATGTCATATCCAGCGGGCACCATGCTGGATGCTGGAGCTGCTGGAACTCAGGGTCAGGGGACAGGCAGGGACCCTGGGAAGAGGACAGTGAGGGACATCGGCTGTGTTAGATGCAGCAACCAAGGGACTCATTCCGACAGGATTCAGCGGGACGATGGCAAACCCAGCATGAGGAGAGCTGGAGGCTCCATCCTGTGGGTCCATGCTGGATGCTTGGAGAGCGGCTGGGGGGGTGCCCGCCCCTCCAGAGCTGCCGGCATCACCACCAGCTCCCAGGGCTGCAAAGCCCTTCTCGAAGATATCAAATGCTTTTACAGCAGTGACCATGGTTCCTCCAATGAGGGAGCATTGCACGGATGGGCTCTTCCCCTTTCAGCAAGACCTGTGGATAACCCCTCCATAGGGAAGATGTCCATGCTCTCCTTCGGCTGGTGCCTGCCCCAGAGCCTCTGCTATGCAATGTTTTTTCCCCTGGCACCACCAGTCATTGCGAAACCGTGTTTTATTTAAGCCGCAGCTCTTGATGTTGACGGACTATGATACAATCTCAGCTTCATTTACTTATTTACTAGCTGTACATCATTAGCATCGACAGTCGTGGTGATGATGAAAAGTGCTGTCCCCATCCTGAAGGCTCAGGGGATGAATCAAGGCGAACTCGAGGCATTGCCCACGCAGTGCCGCTGTGTTTTGTGCTGTTACATGGGGGCAAGGGGCTGGGGTCGGCCCATGTCTCACATCACGAGGTGCTTAGGGGACACAGAGGTTGCTCCAGACTTCAGCACTTCCCCAGGTTGGGGACATCACCAGAGCTCCCCCAGAGTCATGGGTGGAGGTGGCTGCCCAGCAGCATCGTGGTACCCCTTTGCATATCCCCACATCGCTTCTGCTTCCTCCTGCCCTGTGCCAAAATAGCCTGAAATAGGAAACTGAGTGAACTGGAAGGGGGAACTTCGCAGCTTCAAGAAAAAAACCACAATGCTGGAGGAGTTTAAGCCTCCCTCGTTCCCCACAGGCAGGCCTGGGGCCACACTTCTTGCCACGATGCTGCCACCAGGAAGGAGGAGCCTTTGAAGGCAAATTCTACTTTCAACATATGCAAAGACACACAGTGACCAAAACAGCTCAGAGCAGGAAAATCTCCCCAACGCATTCACCCGACGCTGTCCCGGCAGCTGATGTCACCGGCGAGGCTCACACCAACTCCCGCCCGCCATGGCTCTCTATTACAAGGCTTCGCATAGCAGCAGGAGAGCTGGGCTCTGAGGTTTAATTACAATTGTTGACAGGGAAATTACAGGCACACATGCAAAATTAGAATATAATTGTGTTAGGGAAATGTTTCATCTTCTCCTTGGCATCCCCAAGAGCGGAAAGCAGAGGAGGAGCAGAGGAAGAGGGGTGATGCAGGCGGGAGGTGCTGGCCCTGCGCCTCGCAGCAGGGGAGAGCAGCTGGGTTTGGGGGGCTGTGGGGTGACAGCGGCCCAAGGAGCCATGGGGCACAGAGGAAATGTAGAGAAAAAGGAGAATGGTCTCCTTGTACAGAGCAGCAGTGCACGAGGGAGCACTCCCTTTGGGAGCAGGGGGAGCACGTAGCACGGCTCTGAGAATGGTGGGGGCCATTCTCACCCGGGTAAGATCTAACCCTGATGACGGGAGATTACTTCTGCCACTGATCCTGTTTAAGTGCAAGCAATTTTTTCTGCTTTAAAAAAAAAAAAAAAGCCAAATGGCCCAAAAGTCCAAGTGACAACAGGCCCAGGACCCCCAGCTGCAGAAGGGGGTCATGCAAAATGAAAGCAGCCTTGCTGAGTGATGGGGCTGAGGCAAAACAGGCAGGGCAGGAGCCAGCCTTTGCTGAGGAAAGCGCTCGCTCTGGAGCAGGCAGCAACTCTGCTCTTCCATCAGATGCTGGGGTGGACTGGATGCGATGACCCGCCCCAACAGCCACACACTTCTGCCTCCTGAAACAACTGAACTGGGGGAAAAGCATGGGCTCCCACTGCAGAGCTACCCAGAGAAGGATGCTGGGCTGAGGAGAGCCCCTGCTCCCCCCAGACCAGCTCCCTTTTTCCCCGGCACCGTTTTAAAAAGCCACCAAACAAGCAAGCAGCTTTTGTGGGGGAAGAGGCTCCCTGGGTGCCAGGGAAAGGCCCTGGTTCACTGGGGGCATACGGGCACCTGGGCTTGGCTGTCGGCGCCTTTGATACAAAGTGCCTGCCGGTGGCTTCTGAGGACCGGCACCCAGCTGTGAAGGTAAAAGGGGCGGGAGAATGTGCGGAAAGATGTAAAGATCGGGATATAAATTATGGACTTTATATCTCACTGCCCGCTGCGCTGCTGGGCTGAGGCTGCTGGCAGGCAGGAGCATGGGCTGGAGTGCGGGCAAAGCTGGCAGGTGCCACCAGCCCCAGACCTTGCAGCGCTTCTCGAGACCCAGATGGGGTCCCTCCAGCCCAAGGGGTGGTGGGGTTGCCCCGGCCACCCCCAACTCGGGGCTGCCCTGTGGCGGGGGCCTCGATGTCCCTCAGCACCGCGGAGGTTGCCCGGACAGTGCCAGGGCAGGTCCCACCGGACCCCTCCGGCCTCACACGCGGAGATGCGAAG
>NW_010208611.1:0-8104 GCF_000695765.1 Mesitornis unicolor | reverse complement strand
CTGCCCCAGAAGATCCTTGTTTTTCACCAGCCGTTGATCAAGAAAAGCAGTGGTGTATGAAGCACAAGGGTGGCTTCACATGCTTGGCCAACTATTGGCAGGCAATGGCTCTCCTTGTCTTTGCTAGAGGGGCTGGGGATTGAGGTTTGCCAAAACGTCACCAAAAAAATCCCCTGCTCTTAAGAGGAAAATCTGTATAGAAGACCTCTTTCACCCACCTCATGATGGGTAGGAAGGGACAGAGTCCTCCTGTGAAAACCTTTAGTAAAGAGCTATCTCTTCTAAATGATGGTCGTAGGACTCTTTCCTACAAAATGGGGTGACAGATTAGTCCCCAGGGCTAACAGAGATGTGTCTGAGGTTATGTGGAGGGACATCAGCTGCACAAGTGACCTTCCTTCCCAAAGCTTCACACCGAGGTCTTTCCATCCGCCCTGATTGCCCCAAATCATGCCTAATCTGCCCCTCTGCCGTAGCTAACTGATGTCACAAAAGACTTCTTGTGCCTCTGATTCCTACTGTAGACTAAGATTTGCTTCAGATTTTTGTTCCCAATTCAGATTACTTTAAAAACAAATCTGTAAAAGAGGAGAATTACAGAACGTCGGTGAATTCTGTTTTCAGCAAAGCCTTCCTTCTGTGTATAAAAGACTGTGCCAATAAAATATGATTTATGTGCATGTCATTCTCATGCCCCGAATAGTAGTGATGCCAACAATTTATAGGTTTTAGGTCCTTTTTTATAAGCTCTGGACAATCGATGCTTTGTTCAAAATGTTTTCATAAACAAGATGGAATTTACATCAGTGACTACTTCTAATAGCCACTGAACTGACTGAAGAACAAGGGAATTTTTGAAAGTAGGCAGTAGGAGTTATATAGCCTGGAACACTTTCATTTCATAAGACTGAAAATAGTATTGGCTATTTTAAATGCAACTTTAAAAAAATACTTTATCTTAATCTAGCAAATCGGTTGGACCGTTATGGGTAAAACCTTGAAAATGTAAAATCAGGTTAATTTTCTGGTGTTCACATTTGGTGAGTGATGGTCTCCAAAACCTCATTCGAGACATTACAAGCAGTCTAAAGTATGACAGTGTCATTGAATTCAAGTCAATTGTGCTTTAGTGTAGTGCATAAACTGAAGAGAAATCTAGCTTTAATTGGGACACTGGCATATAAAAATGCCATAATCTGCTTACTTTAAAATAAAGTAAACCAGCAAATGAGAGTACCAGAGATGACGTTAAAGAAAGAAACTATAAAGTCCTTTGTTGATCACCCTACCTTCCTTGTTTACATATTATACCCCTTTCTCTGCAATTCTTGAGCTTTCTGCCTTTTAAGATTTTATACTAAAGTGATGTTTGCATATAAATGCAGTGATTTTTAATAATCTGCTCTTATCTTTAAGCATATAACTTCTTCTCCCATCAACTTTTTAGGTATTATCTTTCCTGCTAAAAGTTGCTTTGTTTTGTTTCCTTTTACTTAATTTTGTTATTTTTCTTTTTTTTTTATCTTGGAGAGGAGTGCTGCTGTTGTGTTGTTTTCCCTGGGACTTTAATGCAGATCAGTCAAAACTGACAAAAGCAGCAATGGTTGGAACACATATTTTTTTACAAAGATGCAGGTTAAATATTGCCCTTTCTCAGAATCACGGAATCACAAAATATGAGGAGTTGGAAGGGACCTCGAAAGCTCATCCAGTCCAACCCCTGCCAGAGCAGGATCACCAGACCAGGTCACACAGGAACACGGCCAGGCGGGTTTTGAATGTCTGCAGAGAAGGAGACTCCACAACCTCTCTGGGCAGCCTGGGCCATGCTCTGTCACCCTCACACTGACAAAGTTTGGCCTCATCTTCAGCTTGAACCTCCTGTGCTCCAGCTTGGGACCATTGCCCCTTGTCCTGGCATTGGACATCCCAGAGCAGAGCCTGGCTCCTTCCTCCTGACACTGCCCTTTCCAAATTGATCCCCATGAATGAGGTCTCCCCTCAGTCTCCTCTGCTCCAAGCTCAAGAGACCAGGTAATATCCTCACCAGAAAAGGTTCCTTCTCGCCATGTACTGACTGGCATGAATTATCTAACTTCGCTCCAACAACCAGTTTCTCTTAACAGAAACCTGATCCATGGTAAACACGTGTCCACAGGTGAAAACTTGCAAGCTTTGCTCACCCATTAATTATTAGTATGTATTAATTAATACATAAAGGCCACAACCTGTGCCTTTTCTTTACTACGATTTTGGTGTTTGCTAGGCACCATTTCTTTGCTATGATAAATCCCGTCTGTGCAGTATTTTGGAAAGTAACAGCTTTGTGGCCACTGCCAGTCAGAAGACTCGTGCCTTAACATGCGGGCAAGCTGGGACTTCTTTAGATCAGATCAGATTTTCTGGCAATGTGAAGCATTTGGGCTCATAACCTGATTTGTGTTATCAGTAAGGAGAAGGAGGAGTGAATAATTGCAAGGCAACCACCACCAATAATAATTTAATGTCATTGTCATTGTTGGCACTGTGTTTGACCCAGCAAAGAACTCACACATGTAGGTCAGCAGTTTTCACAGGGCTTATGTCTGTCTCAGTGTAAATAAGGCTGTGCCTCGCTGCAGTCATGGGCAGCTTCAGCTGGCTGCTGCATCAGAGCCCTCTTCCTGCAGCCATCAGTCCCTGTACCTGGTGATACTCATGTATGTGTGGCTACTCTCTACTAATGCACTGCTCTAGAAATCCTCTTAATTTTTTTAATTAAACCCCTTTCTCAAAATGCCAGGGTTGTTTTCCCCACAGCTTGTTGTCCCCCTCTTGCAGGTATCGTAATTGCTGGGATTCCTTTTCTTCCCCCAGAGCTCTCCCAGCTGCCTGAGCAGCGCTGCTGTGAAGCCTCACAGTCCCTTCTGATTCACTTCTTGTATTTGGAATAGGGAATATTTAGAATAGTTAGGATATTTAAAATCGTGGGTTCCAGTTCAGGAAAGCACTTGATAACAGGAACACTATGCACATGCCTGGCATTCATCTTGGCCTCTCAAGAGCACTTTTACAGATAGGTAAGCTCACCTGACTTTAGTTTACTAAGAGAAATTTTTCACTTCGGGGTTATAAAGGTAGCAATTCAAACATTTCACTTTTTCTTTGGTAACCTCAGTACTTCAGTTTCCATATCTGCTTCTTTTTTATTACCATCTCAATCTACTGTCTCTATTACTTTGATGAGTTATTAAATTAATGCACCTTGCAGTGGTTTCTTTGGGTTTCCCAGGATATCCCAGAAGACTAGAGACTGATGAATAAATTTAGATCAACCATCTAATTAAAATGTCACTTCAGCTAGGCAGTGTCATCAAGCGTATAAGCGATTTCATTCTTGGTTTTGTCTCCTCAAAGCTCCCATGACTGAAAAATGGCCTAAATCAGATATTTTTTAAAAAAGTCCTCACAGAAAAAGTTACAGTGACAGCAAATGAACCAACTTTTCCATCTCAGCTACCATTTTCTGGCCATGAACATGAATTTTTAGCACTTAAAAGAACCATTATCACCACTTTCCAAAATCAGCCGTGCTAAAGATCTCTGGGTCGACGAGCAGATCTTTGTGTCCTGCTGACTGCATGAATTGGCTTGATGAGCCAGGATTTGCCAATTCCTGGGCTAAAAATGTTGTGCAAATGATATGTACAAGCGCAAAAATAGTTACTCAGCATCAGCGGTGGCCTGAAATGTTTCACTCTTTCTCTTTTTTTCCCTCAGAGTTGTTTCCTTCAGCTCGAGTTACAAATGGAAGTGGTGACCTAACGCTACCTTAAAAAGCACTAAAAAGGCTAGCGATAGCATGATGCTTCAAGGTCTCTTGTTAAAAAGAAACAACTCGTGACAGATTTGTTGTCCAGATCTGGAAGCTACATGGCAAAGAGCATCTGCTCTAACATTGTACCTTGGGTTCCAATGTGAATTTTCTTAAATGTAAACGCCACGGTTATGTGTAAATGCCACGGCTACGCGTAAAGACCATGAACAAGAACAATTCAGGAACACGAGAGTGCAGCAGGGCTGCTCGGTGTGAGGAGCTTGGCTGTGGCAGTTCAATCACACCCACCACCCACATCCTCCTGGGCAGTTTGGTGGAGGAGTCATGTCCTTCCAAGCATCTGGCTGTGAGGGAAACGATCCTGCAAGCATCAGTTGGCAAAGATAAGAATCTGAAAGTGTCTGCAAATAAACTCTTTCACGCATGCACTGTGCTCCTTGAGGAAGCTGCCATGAGGTTTAAAGCACAGCTCATCGCACAGGTTCTTGCACAGTCTATGCAGGATGGAGCATGAGCTCCAGCAGGCCTATGGCATTCTCAGTAAGCAGCTCCAACTCTCCTGTGGAAAACCATCAGTGAAAAATCATGGAGTTCATCCTCTGCAGGGATTTCCTAGCACATTCCACTGACCTGGGTTCATTTCTTTGTCCTTTGAGATCCCAGGGGCTGCGTTACAGCAACTGCTGGGCAGGGCTCTGGGGCACGGCAGGACCGCAGCGGGAATGCCGCAGCCGTCACTCTATCCGGGCAGGAGACGAGGCAATGGGAAGATGGGGGTGCAATGTCACGGAGCAGGCGGCCTCTCCCAGCCCGCCATGGCAGGAATTTACTGGTGTTACTTCACTTGAACCACTGTCAGCGAAACAGCGGGGGCACCCAGTAACTCCAGCTCGACCAACCAGCTTGTCAGCTCTGAGATGAGCCATTGCCACGGTGGAAAAAGCAGCTGTTCTGGCTCAGAAAAAGTGATAAATTGAGGAATAGCACCTCCCTTTAGTGTCTCTGCCCGATGCTGGGAGTGGGACTCTCCGCACCCAGCACTGAAATTCTGGTCTCCTTAACTGTTCCTGTGTGAAGACAAAGAGCTAGTCAGTGGAATGATGATATTTTGCTGCTAAAGGGGTTTAACAGGCCTTATTATCCGCAGGATGCTATCAGACCAGCTAGGCCTGTGTTTAAGCTGTACTCCCGCCTTTGTTTTGCACTGGGTTTGGTAACGGCCCTTGGCTGCACTCTGTCACCGAGCTGCATATTTGTGCTGTGATGGATGTGCCTCAGACTTCAGAGTCGAAAGCAGGGGCTTTGTCACAGAGCAGAGCTAAAGTAGCAGCTACTCCCAAATAACACACGTGTGAATAGTTTCCTTCCATTCAAGGCATGAACAAGATGTTTTGATTCAATGCCTTGGTATGTTAAGCCGCCCTTGTCGGCAGTTAGAGTACTTCATTAAAAGCTTTCAAATAATTTCAGCTCAAACTCTTCCGAAAAGAGAAAATATATGTGACTTACAATCATCAGTCTCCTCGCCTGGACGGAGACTTGTTCGTGAAGTTGGCTCCTACTTTTATCAAAAGGAACGGTACTCTGCTCTGCAAACTGCATCCAAGTAGAGAAATGTCTGGGGAACTGGGGTTTCTTACAGCCCACGCTGAGCTCTGTAGGATTTTATAGAGCATTTTCTACAGGTTGACTAATATCAGGGAAGATGTGGAAGAGCACTGGCGACTAAGAACAGATATAAACACTGCCATAAAAAGAGAAACTAACAGCCCCCAGATGAAAAGGCGAGTGAATAGCTTTCCCGTGAGTGTGTGTTTATTGATAAGCTCTGCCCATAGATTTAAAACTATTAAAAGCAGGCCTGCTCATGCTTAACAATAGGAGCAAAACCTTTAATGAGACCGATTAGAAAGGGGCTCTTTATTTTTACAGTGGTCTATCTTTCCTCTGATGGTAAAGATAAACTTAATAGAAGCCATAGGACATTTCAGAGCATAAGAATAAATCACTCCGGTGAGGCTCTGCACAGACTGTCTCAACTTAAGTCATATTTCAACATGAAAAGCACAGAAAAACAAGGGGAACTTTTTTTTTTAATTGTCAAATTGAAATTTCCCAGATCCCAGGTTAATGAGCTTCATCCAGCTGTCACAATTTTTCGGTTACCTGGCTGTATATGAAGTCAATGCTATCTTGACTTTTGCAAGTCCCATGCTTCATTCTGGAGCAAGGGGTCTGGAGAACAAGCCTTGTGAGGAGCGGCTGAGGGAACTGGGCTTGTTTAGCCTGGAGAAGAGAAGGCTGAGGGGAGACCTCATCACCACCTCCAACTGCCTCAAGGGAGCTTGTGGAGAGGTGGGTGCTGGGCTCTTCTCCCAGGTGATGGGGGATAGAACAAGGGGAAACAGCACCAAGCTGTGCCAAGGGAGGTTCAGGTTAGAGCTAAGGAGGAAGTTCTTTACTGAGAGGGTCGTCAGAAGCTGGAACAGGCTGCCCAGGGAGGTGGTGGAGTCACCATCCCTGGATGTGTTTAAGGAGCGGGTAGATGAGGTACTTAAGGATATGGTTTAGGGGGTAGACAGGAACGGTTGGACATGATGATCTCAGAGGGCTTTTCCAACCGAGCCATTCTGTGATTCTGTGATTCTGTGAAGTGTAATTTGGCCAGATCCTCATAACCATTCTGGTACAAGAATAAAATATTTGCTGAAATATTTTATTAGTCTGATAATAACCGATAACCTGTTGCTAAAAGAGAATAATGTTTCATAGGAGCAACACAATGTTTTAAAATAAGCTCCTAACTGAAGTTTGCTGTGAGAACATGATTAGACTGATGTCCAAAGGAGACAGCAAAAGCAGGCAGCAGTGGCTGTCACCTGAATTTGTCTCTCCTCGTCAATCCCTCCTCTTGGAGCTAAAATACAGCTGCGAGTGACAGGGTGAAAAAGGCAGCAGGAAAAATGCTCATGGCACTCTCCAGATGCCCAGAGGTTCCGTGCTGTTTCCCCTCCCCAGTGGTCCTGCCTCAGAAGTACATGTTGTGCATCGCCTCTGTAGCTTTGGTCTGAGGACGGCCTGGAGGGTGGGTGTAATGTCCTGTCCTGTGTCTGGGGGTTTGTCTTAGGCAGGAATTTTCCTCTCTCTCGGGTTTTACGTGACAGAATGGGGTTCCAATGTGTGTTTTCCTTCCTGCATGATTTCCCACAGTGTTCTGGTGTATAATTATTATGACGGTGTGACATTAGGACACTCTCTGATAACTATAATTTATCATAATTATAAATGATAATCTTTTTCCAGCACTGTAAGGCCTCTTTTCTCACAAAGTCAGTAAGAGAAGGGAATCACTTTTTTTGCAATTGTTATTACATATATCCTAGCTCCTGGACTGAACCAAAATTGCTTACCACCCTTTTGGACTGGGCAAAAGCGAGTTACAGATTCATAGCCAAATAAAGCAATAAAGCCTGGTCTAATCCACTGTGATCCTCTGCAGTTTTATCTCCTGGGACTCTCAACAATTTTATCTCTTGGGATATACTGCTTTTCCTTGCAATTGGGTCTCTACCAGTGTTGTAGATAGTTGCACGGATACCCAGCTAAAATCTCCCAGCATGTCACTGTTCGTCTGGATGGTCTGGCTTCTAGGAAGGGCTTCAGGGGCATGTTGCAAGTGAAGCACTCTCACTTGCTTACCAGCTTCAGAAACCCTAGTGGGAACTACTGTGCAGTTATTTAGTTATCCAATATATTGATTAGGCACATTGCAGCTTTCACATATATAACAAATGAGTTTTCAAAAGGGAACACAAAGCTGCTTTCTTCTCAGTGCAAGGGGCAGTTGACTCCTACTGTCCTCTTGTATTGGGTTTTTCTGTGAGGGGTTTTTGCTTGTGTCTTTGGTAACAGGGGAAGGGCTATGGACATGGCCCTTAAGAAGCTACCTGAAAAGCTTCCCCTTTGCCTTTGCCAGACCCACCTCTGACCAGGGCCAAGCCAATCAGCGCCCCTGTGAATTCATGGATTTAAGGGGGGTGCAGGCCATGCCTTGCTCTCTCTGGCACTGGCTCTGACCAGTGCAGCCCCAGGTGTGGGTGGTGTGGCCCCAGCCCTGCCCAGCTGGGCTTGGCCGGCCCCGACCACAGCTTCAGCTTAAGCCCCGCTGCAGCTTCATCCCGAAAAAAGAGAGAGAGAGAGAGAGAACTGGGAACTCCAGAACCATCAGAAGAGAGCTGCAGAGAGCAGGTCTGCAGAGAACACCAAGGTCGGATGGAGGAAAGAAAG
>NW_010208610.1:2968-11948 GCF_000695765.1 Mesitornis unicolor | reverse complement strand
CTGTGATTCTGTGATTCTGTGATTTGAGTGAAGTCCTCCGTGATCACTTGCAGCAGCTCAGTTCATAAGTCTGCAAGTATTAGAGATTAATGTTTTAGGCAGAAGATATGAATACAGCAATGAATATAAGCACAAACAGGTTGGGTTACTTTCCCTCACTGCAGTTCAAGAGTCCTAAGCAAGGATTGTTGAATGGGGTTCATGTACAATAACTGTGGGCTGAATCTTGCAGTTACTGTTCAGGCTGCATGGTCATCTTCTGTCTCGCCTTCCACTTCAAGGGCTCTGTTATTACCTGAAAGTATAAACCCAAATCAGAACTGACGAATAAGGACTTATCCAAGAACTAGAATGAAACTATATGCAACTAACCTTATTTCATTAAATAAATGCGAGCTTAAAAATCCATTGCCTCTCAGGACTTGTAGTTAATAAATTGTTGCAAGTCAGACGTGAGTAGGAAAAACATTTGACTGCAGTTGAACTGTATGAAACTCGAATATGAATCCCATTTATGCAGGGAGAGGGAGAAGATAAAACAGGTATTTATGCTACCTGCATAGTCACAGCACAGTTCAATATTCCAACAGAGCAGATGCAAGAAAGATTAACCTAAGTTAGCAGAGACAACACATAATTCTCTATAAAAAGGATACACCATTAGATATGAATTTGAACTAACCACTGTGTTCAGAGCAAGTAGATTTAAATAATTACAAGGAAAACAGTCACACTTTGCAGTCAGTGTCACTCTTCCAAACCTTTGTCACCATTAGAGGGCTCAGCAATGTTAGTAGACCTGACTTTTTGTTCATAGCTGTCACGCCAGCTCAGTATCCTAGCAGGTATGGATTTTATTTTCACCTAGAAATGTGTAAAGTACTCTATATATGACAATTCTTGCTGAAAAAAATGACTGTATCTTCCTTGCACCCAGCTTAAATTTAAGAAGTCATTGGGCTGAATTAAGCTTTTTATTACTTCTGGTTTTGCTAACGGTATATTTTCATCTACCAAATTAATTAAATTTAAAAGAATGTCTGATTTGCCTATGCCTATGCCTTGACCTTTAGTGCTTGGATACATAGAAATGGAGTGTAAAACCCTTCACAGAATCACAGAATCACACAATCGCTCGGTTGGAAAAGACCTCTGAGATCATCATGTCCAACCGTTCCTGTCTACCCCCTAAATCATATCCTTAAGTACCTCGTCTACCCGCTCTTTAAATACATCCAGGGATGGGGACTCCACCACCTCCCTGGGCAGCCTGTTCCAGCTTCTGATGACCCTCTCAGTAAAGAACTTCCTCCTTATCTCTAACCTGAACCTCCCTTGGCACAACTTGGTGCCATTTCCTCTTGTTCTATCCTCCATCACCTGGGAGAAGAGACCAGCACCCACCTCTCTACAGCCTCCCTTTAGGTAGTTGTAGGTGGTGATGAGATCTCTCACCTTCCTCTCTTCCCCTCACCTCACCTCCAAGCCCTCTATATACTTCCATATATGGAATCCTCAGCTGGTAAAATTTTTCAGTCATTCAGCTCTTGCATACCATGGTTGTAAAGGCAATGAGGATTAAAGCCTTTAAGATACTACTATGTGTGGATATCAATAAACACGGTATTGCCCTGAGTAGGAATTAAAATGCACCAAGCCATGGGTGTAGTATCAGCCAGGGAAGTGGTGGAATCACCATTCTTGGATGTATTTAAAAGCTGTCTAGATACAGTGCTCAGGAATATGGCTTAGAAGTGGACATGGTAGAGTTAGATAACGGTTGGATGTGATGATCTTAAAAGTCTTTTCTAACCATAACAAAGAAATTCTGTGATTATTTAGTTTTTCGTCTCCTTCACTTCCTGTCACTTGATTGTAAGCTCTTATGCTTATAAAAGCAGAGTTTCCCCAGAGCAGCAGCAAAACCTGCAGCACATCGCCAGCTTGGTAGGCGAGGGGGAGGAGGAAAGCAGGAGAGGTGCGGGCAGGGCAGGGAGGAGGAGGGCATCGCTGGCTGTGCTGTGGGGGCTGCCCGGCTGTGGGAAAGGCCAGCTGCCCACCCTCTCAGGCTGCCCCACACTGCTCCGGTGCTCTTGGGAATGCAGTGCTCCTTTCAGCATGGCCGTCCTCGGGCTCGTTAATTTTCATCTCTTTACAGGGGAGTTTTTTCTCAGTTGGCAAATAGGTGACTTGTTCTGTGTCCCTCAGACTTCCTTTTAAGCACAATTAGTTATTTTAATTGGTTAATGTTGCACTGAGCAGTTTGCTCAGAAGGGACAGATCTTCTGGTTTTTTGGACTAATTACCAGTCTGGATTTCTGAATGACAATACGGCTGCTAATTAATCTCACTGCAGTTCTCACAGAAAGAGACCCTGATAAGAACTTGCCAATTACCATAAGAAAAAAAAATGTCAAGAGTCCTATTGTGTTTTTCTGGCATCCACTTTCAGTCAGATGAATATCACTATTAAATACAGAGACAGACGAAGTATGAGAGCCAGTGGGCTGCGAGACAGCTCCAAAATTGTGCAGGCATTATTCATTCAGGAGCTAGCTGTATTTTGTATTTCCCTTCACTCTTGTTGCCTAACATTGCTTGCTACAGTTTTTATAAGAAGGAGGAAGATGAAGAAGTGCAGCACAGCAAGTGTCCAACCATCCCCATAGGGAATTTCTCACAGTGTCACAGTGTTAATCAGTATTAGTGGAAGGCTCAAAGGGGAATTTTGGCAGGGTGGGCCCCAGCTTTTGCCTGGTTTGTCTGGTGTGGCTGGGGACCTTGGGTCTACATGGAGTGCTGCCTGACTTTGGAGCTCTCCTATGGCACGTGATGGGGAGCATGTGAGTGAGGAGCAGGGCAGTGCTGGGGGTAGTGGGCAGCGTGGACAGCCCTGGGCTCCTTTTCTTGTCTCACAAATTGTACTTATTAGCTGTGGTGGGCAGCTCCAGTGTACAGCCCAAGTGCTCACTTTGCTTCTTGCAGAGGAAGTTTGCAGCCCACACTGACTTCCCTGCTGCAGCAGCTAAGCTGCTGACAGTTCCTGGAAAAAAACTCATTTAAAACCACCTGGGCATGTTACAGGGCTGTGTAGTCTCAGCTGTGTTTGTGGTATAGATACAACCATGAAAATACAGGGCCTGATGCTGGTGGCTGTTACTCCAGTCCTGCTCTGCACCAGGTCTGGGAGACCAAGGTGAGTTACAGAGACTTTTCCAGCCAGGAGGAAGGGGCAACACCTGGTGCTGTTGACAGTTTGGTTTTATTACCTTGAATTTTCTAGAGTGATGTTTCTGGCCCACAGGACCATATGCCAGGTGTTTCTGAAAAGATGAGCAGGGCAGCTGCTACTGTTGCCAGTGTGTGCTGCTTTGGGTGACCAGAGAGCTGTTGCACATCAGGAGGTAAAACAAGCTCATGGAAAGTGCTGGTTTAAAGCGTGCTGGTTGAATTTAATTTCTTCTTTGTTTTGTTTTGTTTTGTTTTTCTCTCTGTGCTTACAGGTCAGAAGATTCTTCACCACAGAAGTGATATCTTAGAAACTGTAGTCCTGATCAACCCCTCAGATGAAGCAGTTAGCACTGAGGTAAGTCAGAAATGCTTCACTGGATGTGTCTTAAAAGCTCCATTAACTGGACAGGGTGACAGCAATGAAGTGGGTGCCTGTTAGAGTCTTAGAAGACTAAAAGCACATCCTAACTATGATGAAGAAACATGTTAGGAGCAAATATAATGAAAACCACCACCCATGCCTTGATTTTCTCTCTGGTTTCCCAGACTTCTGACAAGATGTCAGAGGCATAGGACAGAAACACGCTTCTGATCCCAGCACTCCTCATAATGCACAAAATTCCCTTCTTGATGAAGTGGAGGCAGCTGTGGTGAAACAACATCTGCCTTTCTTCTGCCTTTCTTCTCAATCGTTTAGGAACTCCAGATGCCTGTTTTGCACATGAAAAAAGTGCCTGAAGGTGCTCTGTGACAAATTTAGGTCTTTGAGAAGAATTACCATCTATGTGAGAATGACTGTAGGTCCATCTAGCTGTCCTTCAGAAATCATGTGACATGATCAATGGACTCTGGAGAGTGCCCCAGAAGAGCAAATCCTCATGAACTCATGAGAGTCAAAGAACTGAGCATGTAGCTCAAAGACAAAATGGAAAAAATTAGCCAGTGTGACTGAAGGTTGGAAAAAAAGAGATAATTGCATTGCTAGCCTGTGCTGGGAAGCACTGACATAGTACCATCTCTGCTGGGAAATGAAGCAGCTCTGCTTGTAGTACATAGTGAAAAATCTGTTTTGTTACCGACCTTAAGTGAAATTAAACAAAAACAGAAGGAAGGACTCCAATGAATTTTCTGAAGTTGTAAAATAAGTAAGTCACCTTAGTTAATGGCAGCCCATTCACTAAAAAACTATGCATGAAAATCTCTTACAAGGCATTAGAAGTACATGGTAAGGGGCAAGGGCACCAGCTGGGCACCAGCTCTTAATGCAGTCAGACATTCTGAGTAAAATGCTATATAGTGTGACTGTGTGCGTGAAGCTGGGGAAGAGCCAATGGAAATGCTAAACGTTGCTGTTGCTGCTTGTACCTTTGATGGATGATCATATCAAAGAACACGGTCTGAGACCCATTAATGACTTCTGAACGCTGGCTTTACTCTGTTGGCTCTGGAAGATGCTTGGTTAGGTTACTGTTAATTTCCTTCTCTAGACTATGGGACATAATCTTTCCTTCACTTTCATCTTGCCAAAGGGGTCACAGCCAGAAGTTACAAGCTGAAATTTACCTTGGCTGGCTAAGCGAGTCTTTGACTGGACATAAACCTGTAGAAGACAAAAAGAAAGAGGCAGGAAAATTAAACTAGATGTTGGAATAGACATACTCTGCCCATTATGGCAAATAGAAAACTTAGTTTCATGTATCAAGAGACTTCCAGGTTGCATCTGGGGAGACAGTGATATACCATAGAGCTTTGACTTCACCAGAAGAAGAACTTGAATCTATCCATTCAGGGAAAAGAAAGGAAAATTATATTAAAGGAAATTCCTGCTCATCTGGTTTGTAATAGCTATACTGGTGGTAGTCTGAGCATGATTGTGCCCAAAGCTCCTGTCATGATCTGTCAAATGCCAAAATGCCTCCCAGGAAAGAGAGGCCCAAAGGAAAAGAGAGTTTAATTTCCCAAAGAAAACAAGTTTCTGAAATCCCCATTCTTAAGAAGACCCCACTCCATTGCTCTAATGCTCTGTGACTGTACCAAAAGACTGGGAAACTGCTGATCTGCTGATGCTCCTGCCTCTGTTCACACACTGCCTTTTCCTCTGTTTTGACTGAGGCTACATCTTGCTGTTTGCTTCATTCAGACAATTTGGGACTTTAGCCAAGAGTAAAGCTGAACAGAATCATTGCTTACAGTATTTCTTCTGAAGTGGAGTGGTCTTGAAATCAGGAGACTGGTACTCTTTTGGGAAGCCTTGATTATATCCAGACACAGAATTTATGTGTCTCTCGAAGGTCTTTCATGTGTATCACACATTATAGTCTGTAATCTGTAGCATTTAATTACTTTTTTTCTTGCCATAGTTTGCAAGCTCTGCAAAACCTATTGTATCATCAATTAATAAAATAGGTCGAAGGAGAATTATGTGACAGCCACGTATCAGTGATTCACAAGTCAGGAAAAAATTTTGGTTTGGAAATCCTGGTGAGTTTACATATAATTTGGCAGACTGCCCAGCACTGCTGCTTTCAACAAGAGAAAATATAAAAAGAGGAAGCCAGTTCTTTTATGATCTTAATATACCTAAAAATAGACAAGATTTGAGTGATACAGATCAAACAGCTGGCTGCACTTCTCTATATTTTTGTCTGAAATAGAAATAGATACACTTGATCCAGCAGGGATATGGCTGTTTTTGTAATTATTTAGTGCAATTAGTGATGGACCAGCGTTAGTCCTGCATTTAGTTAAAGGAACTTACTGCTGCTCAGCATTAGGGTCACTTATTTAATAGAATGACAGTGAAAATGTGGTAGAGTTGGGATCTTCTTTCAATAACATACACACACTGAAAGAGTGCCTCTTTTCTACTTACACTAAAAATATGAGTTTTTCAACTTCCTTGCTTGTTGTTGAGCCTTCCTGGCTTAGCCTCCTTTGCATGAGCAGGAGTTATTTGGAACAACTTATTGCTTAACAATCAATATGAAAAAATTGAAAGAGTAGCCTGCTCGAAGAACTGAGGTGATTATGTCATCTCCATAGAGATGGAGCTTGGATGCAGTATCATGTATCATGTGGAATTGTTCCAGATGGACTCTGCTCATTTAGTTTAATATGTAGATAGCTTTGTTCTGGAATCACTGGTCAGGTTTAACTTAATTCCTCCTTGAACAGAGGAATTAGTGCACCTGAAATTCATAACTTACCTTATGCTGAATTGATTTTCTGGTGTTGGATGAGACTTTGGAAGTATTTGCAAAAAATTTACCCAACAATACAGAATCTGACAAAGGTTTTATTTAGTTTTGGTTTTAAGTTTAATTCAGCCAACAGAAGTATACTGAATATACAGATTTCTCTTAGCATGCAAGTAAATCTACCCCTGTGGGGGAATCAGGAATTATTAGTAGCTGTAGTAAGGGTCAAGTGAAGTAATGAGGTTCTACTTTAAAGTAGTTAAGAGTATTTCAAAATGCAGAAGAAGGTTATTTCTTAGTAACAAGCTCATTTGCAAGGTATCTACTTAACTTGCTACTGTATATTGAAAAACTGTTTGGGCTCACACACTTTAAAAATTTACAGTGTCCATAGTTCATGACATCATGAGATTTAAATGGTGCATGTGACTGTAACTGAGTGCTTGAAGTTCAAGTTTATGTTTATGGTGAAGCAAAATCATCCCTAAATCTTCTAGGTAATTCAGGTTACAACAGACTGACAGTCCAAATATGAGACTTGTATGATTTGTGCTTGTTAATTTTCAGTGATGTTTTCACAGCTGAATGGCAAGTAATGTCGTACTTTGGTAAAAGAAAAGCAGCCTTTCAAAAACTGACACATAGAGTTGCCCCTCATTAACACATGGGACAAAATTCACCAAGGCTGTCCTGACAGAGTGCTATTGAAATTCACCAAGAGTTATACAAGGAATATGTTTGTTCACTGAAAATACTTTTTTTCATTCAAGTTTTATTCCATCCTGCTCCTTGCTCTTTTTTCCCTTTCATTAGTTTGGGTTATTCATCAGACCTACTCTCTAATTTCTTCTTGTCCCTGCTTTTTTCCCTTTTGCACATTTCTCAGTCCTGGGAGACTTTGGTGCAAAATATGTTTTTAACTGGGAGAGATAAACTGCATGTTTCCCAGCAGAATACAGAAACATGTGGTAACTCCCATTACAGGTGTATTTCTCTCCTTCACTCTAGGTGCGCTTGATGATCACAGATGCTGCAAGACACAAGCTCCTTGTACTAACTGGACAGTGCTTTGAAAACACAGGAGAACTCATTCTTCAGTCGGGGTCCTTCTCTTTTCAGAACTTCATTGAGATCTTCACGGATCAAGAGGTGTGTTCAGAAAAGTGTCTCCCATACACTGTCATGTCATGACAGAGGTTTCTACAAGACCAAAAATGGCCCTCTGTGTTGTTAAAGTTTGCATTGGTGGCCTGATACTGATGGTCTTTACTCTTCATTATAGGCTGTCTTTCAGAATATTTCTTTAATTTACTTCAGATTTTATGTAAATTGTTCAACAAAGGAATTAAATTTTAATTTGGGGAATTAGATTGTAACATCCAGAAACATTTAAAAAATTACAGGTTATCTATCTCAGGTTCACATACAAAGCAGTCTAATTGATCTTGACACCAGGTTCTTGTGTGGTGGCAGCTAGGTAATAGATGACCTTAAATAAGACAGAGGCTGTCTGTTGGAATAGCTTCAGTTTTTTGCACCACCTACCTCCTTGGCTTCTTTATAGTGGTGTTTAAAATCTGGCATGTGAAATCTGTAAATCTTGTGATGTTTACGTACCAAAAAGATAAGCATGAAGATAAGCAACAGTATTTAATGCCGTTTTTTTCATGACTTGTTATTTTGCTATCTTGCTTAATGTACTGTGTCTGAAAGCTCCCATGGGGCAGGAACCCACAGTAAACAAGCTGTCATGCTTAATTTGGCTGCTGTGTAAAGTATACTATATGGCTACATCCCTAGGAATTCAGTTTCCAAAACTAATAAGGAGCATGTCAGTGGGGTAAGATTTGAAAGTTCAGCACTGGAAAAGCAAAGTTTGCGTGAGCTCCAGTATGACCTTTACTGTAGCCATTTGGAGCAACCATCCAGCATACAGTTGTAGAGCTGGGGAAAGAGCTGGATTCCTGCTCTGTGAAACATGCATAATGTCTAAAACTCACTTGCAGAGTTACTTTTCTATGAAATTGCAAACCTAAATTCCTTGCATCTCTGGCTCATTAGCAATACATAATTACTTTATGAGTACATGCAAAACTAGGGGAAAATCCTACTGCTAACACTAAGAAGCAAAATTGTTAGCTGGAAAGTGGAGTGGTGGTGATTGGCCATGAGCTACAGCTGCCAAGGGACTGCCACAGTGGTGGGTGTGCAGGGCATGGTCCCGTGGGCTATGAGTAAGGCTCACTTGGCTCGTCTCTGCAGCTGGCATCAGGCTCACCAGCCAGCCAGCGTGGCTCTTTGAAAGTGTTAGCTTCCAGCTTTTTGTTTCTGAAACCTTGGGCTTTCACTGCTGCTACAAGATTTCACAAAAGGAAACATCGCATTTGCCATGCCACAGTCTGTGTATGCAACATTTTTTCAAGGCTCCTATTACTGAGAAATTTTTAGGTCGTCTACAAATTGGAAAAAACATCTCTGTGTTATCAAATAGCATAAGCAGTGGAACTATCAATATCCTTGGTGTCACCATTTGAAATGCAAATACATTGAGG
>NW_010208610.1:0-2937 GCF_000695765.1 Mesitornis unicolor | reverse complement strand
CATTCCTGAACTTGCTATTCCTAAAAGATATGATGTCTGGAATAATTTTATTTATGTCTGGAATAATTTTTCTCCAACTTTTCATTGGCCTGCACTACCAGTGATTTAACACTGCATTACGAGTGCCAGCTTTTAGGAGCGAAGACAGTCAGAATTTAGGAGTATGAAGCAGAAATCCAAATATGGTATAATATAAACTGGAGAGGACTAACTCCAAACTAGTGTATTCATTAGCTCAGTGTATTACCATATCATTTTTTTAAAATCTAGCCAGAAAATTGGCCCTACATGAGTCTGCACTCAAGTTATCTCCTTATGTAACAGACTTTGATTTAATCATTCAGAGGAAGTGATCATTCACTACTTTTGTCTCTCCCTAATAATGTGTTTTTAACTGTGATCGGAGACACAGCATAAGGAGTACACTTGAGATCCTAAATCTGTTTCAGACCTGTGGTCTGTGTTACCCTTATTTTCTTATTTCTGCAATAAACAACAGGAACAGTTTTCCTATTCTCTTTACTTTTCCTCATTTTCAGGCCTTCCTGGTTTTTTTTCCCTTTATTTTTTTTCTTTGCTCCTTTTCAGACAAAGCCATGTCTGACATATGGGTGAGATTTATTTAGATTCTTATCCTGGTTTGGATGTTAAATAAGGCTAATAAAAGGAGACAGAAGATATCTACTTTCTGCTTTATTTAGGTATTGGTTTGATTATTTTTGTTTGGATAACAGCCACTGCATCTTTGTTGAGTTTTATTTTTGGTAAATGCTGAAAAGAAATTATGTAACACAAAGAAAGGAAGTAAGACATACACACATGGAGGCCCAAAGAGATCTGTTGCAATCAAACATCATTAATTTTTTATATATTCATTTCTTCTCATGATTCATCCAGTGGTCCAAGACTTTCAAATTATTCAGCTGAAGCATTATCTATTCCACCTTCATGCAAACTGTTCTTACAGCTTGAACTGACAGTTTAGTCTCTGCAAAAGGAGATTGTAGTATTTTGCATGATGATCTGCTGGCATACTTTGCACTGACATTTTATTTCTGAATTATTTTGGTGGTCTCTGTTAAGACCAAATAGAACAGACATAGGCTACATTTAACCTAGTTGTCAGTAAGAAAAAAAAAAGGTCAAATGAAAGTATCTTTGGAACTGGGAGAAGGTATAAAATACGTCATACTTTTTCATGTTTGTTTGCCTATGTATCTGGGACCGTCAAATACTATCTTTTATTTCAGACTGGAACAGAACAACTTCTCTTCATACTAAGACAGAGAACTTGTTTTCTGTGCATTTATTTCAGTAGCTGGTTTTGGCACTAGTGTGTGGTCAACCACAGTAAAAATAAATGGAGTTGTCGTGGTTTAGGGCTGGGCCAGCCACTAAATCCTGGACAGATGCTCTCTATTAACCCCTCTCCCCTCCCCAGAAGGGAAAAGAGAATAAGGGAGAGAGACTTTATGGGCTGGAAAATAAACTAACAGATTTAATGAAACAATAATACTAATACTACAAGATAATATTGTAAATACGAAAAATAATGAAATATGTACAAATATACACAAAACCAATATGAAATCCTCCCCCCACCCTCCCCCCAATGACGAATACATCACCAGAGGCTCTGCGGAGCCGAGCACTGGAAAAATCCCAGACCAAACTCAGCAGCAGGGTGGAGCAGGATGCAGGACACACAAATCAGGATCAGCGGCAGGCGAACTAGCAGGGGTCTGCTCAGGGCCTGGGCTCCGTAACAGAGTTCCCCTCAGACCTCAGCCTCTGCAGGATCGAGATGGATGGAAGGGTCCGAGATGGAAAGGCTCCAAAGTGGAAGAAGGGTGAAAAGGGAACGAGACCCTCGTGATCTCTCGGCTTTATAACAAGTATGACGTATGTGGGATGGAATACCTCGTTGGTCAGTTTTGGGTCCACTTTCCACCCCATAGGCGCAGACACAGCACCCATGATGAGACAACTGACCTTGAGCATATCTTGTAGCAGCACTGTTTGGGAAAAACATGCTGCCAGTTTTCAGCAAGTTCAGTCACTTTAAAAGAGGCTGAGCTGAAAAGTAAAATCACTAAATAGAAAATCAGTTCTATTTAGCTCAAACCAGGACAGGAGTTATTCTAGATTTTGATTTTTTATGAATTAATTTAAAATCAAAATAATGACAAGAGCATTTTGAAACCTAACACTTTTTTTCTGGCTCTTTCTTTAGCCTTGCATCTCATAGTTTCAGAAATGCAAAACTTGTAGCTGTTTGCATTTTTAGAGCAATAGCTCACTTCTTAATGTTCTGGGAAACTCTCTTGCAGTCAGTCATGCTAGTCTGGGAGTGATATTGGCTTCTTAGGAGCCAGCCTGCAGAATGAGCTGCAGTAACAATGATGTAGTGGATATCACACAATGGAAGGGGTGAGGAAGATAGCTGCCTGTGGAGGATACTGGCCTTTTCTGGATTGCAGACCTTTTAAGAGCATATGTTTTGTTCCTTAGAGATTTGGCTGGCTCTTCTGGATGGACTAAGGCTGCAGGGCTACTCTGAGACAATGGTAGAGATAATGGAAACTCTGGCAGTGTTAGTCTCATAGTCCTCAGACCGTCTCAGTATAAAAGCTTGTACCATCCTCCTATAAAGGGTAGAGGAAGAAAGGGGGAACCTTGGGATACTGTCATCCTTTGGGCAATAGAGACCAGGGATAAGGTCCTTCCTTGTATTTAAAAAAAAAAATACAGTAGTAAACTGTGGTAACAGGGTCCTTTAGCTTCAGGTACTCACTACTGCAGAAGCAAATGAAAAAGGTTTTATCTATGTGATCAGGAAATAGTGTGTTCTGACATCAATTGTAATTAAAAAATGAATTTACATGAATCTTATTGTTTCTGTTTTACAACCCTAGATTGGTGAATTATTGAGCACCA
>NW_010208609.1:0-290 GCF_000695765.1 Mesitornis unicolor | reverse complement strand
CGAGGGGGCCCATGGGTGCTACTTGGGGCCAATGGGGACCCGCGGGGTCTATGGGTGCTATTGGGGACCCATGGGTGCTATTTGGGGTCTATGGGGGCCCATGGGTGCTGTTAGGGGTCTATGGGTGCTATATGGGGTCTATAGGGACCCATGGGTGCTACTGGGGGTCTATGGGTGCTCTTGGGGTTCCACGTGGACCCCTAGGGGCTCTTGGGGACCCATGGGTGCTATTGGGGGTGAACGCGCACCCACGGGTGCCCCCCTCCCAATCCCCCCCTAAGCCCCCATTA
>NW_010208608.1:1235-1479 GCF_000695765.1 Mesitornis unicolor | reverse complement strand
GGGGGGTTACTGGGAGGTACTGGGGGGGGGTCCCCACGCTGTCCCCCCACCCCCCCAGCCTGGGCGAGGAGTTCTACCGGGAGGCTCTGGAGCACTGCCGCAGCTACAACGCCCGCCTGTGCGCCGAGCGCAGCCTGCGCCTGCCCTTCCTGGACTCCCAGACCGGGGTGGCCCAGGGCAACTCCTACATCTGGATGGAGCGCACGCACCGCCGGCCCGGTGAGACCCCCTCCCCCGGTGGCTA
>NW_010208608.1:543-870 GCF_000695765.1 Mesitornis unicolor | reverse complement strand
ACCACCAGAGCCAAAGGGGCCCCCCTGGACCTGTGGCTACCAGCCCTGAGCCTGTGGCTACCAACCCTGAGCCCATGGCCACCATCTCCAGAGCCAAACAGGACCCCCCCTGAACCCGTGGCCACCATCCCCATGGCCTGATGGGAACCCCCCTGGACCTGTGGCTACCAACCCTGACCCCGTGGCTACCAAACCTGAGCCCATGGCCACCATCCCCAGAGCCAGATAGGACCCCCTGAACCTGTGGCTACCAACCCCAGGGGTCCCCTGAACCTGTGGCCACCAACCCTGAATCCGTGGCTACCAACCCAGAACCCGCGGCTACCC
>NW_010208608.1:0-229 GCF_000695765.1 Mesitornis unicolor | reverse complement strand
AACCCCTGGCCCGTGCCCACCATCCCCAGAGCCACAAGAGCTCTTGAACCTGTGGCTAGCAGCCCTGAACCCATGGCCACCATCCCCAGAGCCAGAGAGGACCCCCTGAACCCGTGGCTACCAGCCCTGAGGCCGTGGCTATCAGCCCTGAACCTATGGCCACCATCCCCATGGCCTGCTGGGACCCCCCTGAACCTGTGGCTACCAACCCCAAACCCATGGCTACCAA
>NW_010208607.1:0-34863 GCF_000695765.1 Mesitornis unicolor | reverse complement strand
CTATCTTGGCCCCCTTTACCTTCAAGCAGCTGAAATTTTTTGTTCACTCTGAGGCATGCATTCTCTTTAAGTAAAAGTAACTTTCAGCTTTTTACTTCACTTTGAAAGCTGAAAGTTTTGTTCTTATTTTGTAATTTTGGAATACTTTTAATGAAAGGAAATATTGAAACAAACCCCTCAGAGTTCTACAGTGCATTGCTCTATGTATGTCTTTAGTAGTGAATTTTCAGCTTTGCCAGTAGGGTCACTAAGTCACTCTCTTTCTTCTGTGTTATTGGCAGAGCTTTTGCTAAGGTTGCAGTCATACCAATAATCAGTGGCTTAGATAATTCTGTCCTTATCTGTAGGTTCTTTTTCAAGAATCCAGATACTACATGTGAGTATTTTTCTAACATCTTGAACAATCATTATCTTCTACAATATTTTGGATTAGCTTTTACTTTTGGCATGAAGTTAATATGAGTATGTGCTGCTTTCTCAGATGATTATTCCTCTGTGACTGCCCTGCTTATTGAAATCTAAGGAGCTTTGTGTTATTTTTTGAAGCTCTGTAACTACCAATAATGTAATGGTATGTGCCACTGAATGATTTCTTTCTCATCTGGATGTGTTCCTCCCCCCCTGATTATTTTTCCTCTGTGTTTCATATATGCCAGCAAATACCTCAGTTACCTCATGGTGTCTACTATGGAACCAGATAGCAGTGTATAGGCACCTAAACCCTACCCTTTTTTTCTTCTTGTCTTCAACAAACAAAACCAAATTATTTTTTCTCTTTTGGAAATGGGATAAAAAGATCACTTTGGCTTTCTGATTTATGGCCTCTACAGCTCCATAATTTAGGTGATGTTCCAGCATGCTATGGCTCCCTGGAAGCTCATGCACCAGCCGTGATTCCTTTTCCATTTCCATCCAGAAAGACTTTGTTTTATAACATGCTTTCCATGAGGCAAGGGTGTTATAAAGAGAAAAGAAAGCTGTGTATCTTCTGTACAGTAAGTTGTGAGTTGTCTTAGATATGTAATATTTTTTAGAGATTTTTTTCTTGAAATATATTTTGACCTGGAAAGTCTGTGATTAACTTACATCAATTTTATTTTTATTATTTCCTTTTTCTATCTTTCACCTTTTCCCCTCTGTGCTGTACTTATTAATTTGCATTGTAGTGACTCCTACAGGATACACACAGGATCTGAAGTCTCATTTTTCAGACATTAAGCAGAGATCCCTGCTCTAAAACTTTAAATCAAGAAAGAGAGAAAACAGAATCAGAAGACTTTATTCATAGTTCAAAATTCAGAATGTTTTTTACTTTGCTTATCTATGACAAGCATCATAGAAGGTATGATATATTGAAAATGCATACTCTTTTAGCAGACTGTTCAACCTGACCATCTTCATTTGGCAGTTACCCTTAGATATCTTTCACTTCAATAATACTTTCTATAAGCTTTGAATTTTCTTAAGGCTTTCTTAAATGAGAAAGCAAATCTTTTAAAAGACAGCAGAATTTGTATTTCCTTTGATTTAATGGTCTGTTATTTTTCCTCACAATAATATGTTCTAATGTGATTCAAGATGACTGATAGTCATAATTCTACAGAGGATTTTGGTTTCCAGAGCTACATAGTGTTTCTGTGGAAATATTGTGCTTTTTTCCAGTCCTTTGCAAAACTAGGTTTTCTGTAAGACCCAATTGCTATTTTATTTTCTGAGAATGAAGCATTCAGCATGTTTTACTATGTCTTAATTCATAAGTGCAGTCACTTTTGGAGAAATTAGTTACATCTTTGTGTTCAATGGCTACCACATTTTCACTACACTTTGAAGCTTTTGGTTATAGTTTTATTGTCTCCTATTTCTGATGAAGAAATTCTATGTACAAAAAGGCCAACTGATATAATGATTAGAGGATTTTAGAAGTAGTTTTAATTATCACAGTTTATTTAATGTTGCTATTATTTTCCCATCCTCACTGCCAGAAGTATTAACATTAAAATTCTCTAACACTGATCCTTTACACTGCTCTGACAGTCTTCTGATTTTACAAATCACATTGAAGGGCTCATCTGGAAAAAGCAGTAGGAAACACAAGATGCAGAGCTATATTTGAGCTGGCTTTACCAGAGTGTGTGTTTGTCTGTCTGATTCCTGTGTCTTTCAGGAATGAGACAGCAAAATGTTTGACAGTAATGATGTGAGATATTTCTTGCACCACAATCTTGTGGTTAGAAAATTTTAGAAAAAAAATAAATTTGCAAAACTGATCTTACTCTTCCAAAGTCTAGAGGATTTCTGGTAAGGTGTACTTTCTATTACTTTTATTGGAGCTTGATCAAGTTACCATGTGTAGAAGAATGCAAGATTAATGAGAGTAGAGGAAAAAAAAATGGAGAGAGCTGGATTCTGCAGACTGGTGAGAAGCAGATGTGCTCTCATGACAGGAAAGAAGTCTTGCATTGTGATCCTTGTTGCCTGTCTCCATATATTTTATATGACTTAAAGACTAAATTACTTCCAAAAGCCTTCTTATTGGATTACAGACCCTGGAATATAAGAATATGTATAGGAAGGAAAAACAGTCTAATGGTACAGTGCAATCTAAATTAGTGGGTTAGACAAAGGCTTAAGAGAAAATCGCAGCTAATTAGGATCATGGTTACCTGGTGCCTGCTGGTTTTAGCTCCTCTTTCATCCACTTTTGCATAAACTTTTTTTTTTCTAAAAAGGCTGCCTGGATTTCTTCATGTTTCTTGAGGAAGGTGGGAAAAGGATACATAAATGTGTTTGAGTATGTGGGGAATATTTTTTCTTTACAAGTCATTAGTCTTTCTAGTCTATATTGCCACCCAGCTGTGATGAAAGAAACTAAGATACCGCAGGGCTTGAATATTTTGCTTTAGCTTCTTTTCAAGAAAGAGATTACAGGGTATTCTTTATTTGCAGTAGGAGAGAGTATGAACAGACTACAACACAAAGGATGGAAACAGGGCAGTTGTTGCATTAGTAGTCACAGTCTGAACTTGTAAAGAAAGAGAATTCTCTCAAAGGACCCAGGGGCTGTGCAGATCCTTATCCTAGATGACATTGTGTTTGAACGTGACAGCTGTCCTTTGTTGCCCATGATAGCTTCTCTTTTCTTCCCTTTCCTTTGAAACATCTGAGCTCAGGCCCTTAACTTTAGTATGCATTTATATTTTAGTTTCACTAAGTCCTAAAAGCATCAAAATATCCAAGTGCTTTGCTCACGGTGGTTTATAGTGGACCAAACTGTGTGTCAGTACATCTGATTCTGTGTTCAGCACTTAAGTAGGACTGGAAGAGAAAATGAACATGTGTCTGATGAAATGCATACTAATCACTATACAAATAAGAATATTGTAAAACTTGTATCCGGTTTCTAGGTTTATGGACATATGGTCTTAGAGGGTATATAGAAAAAAATAATTACACATATTTGATGAGTAGATAAAGTCAGGGATAAAAAATGAAGACAGTTATGCATCCATGTTTTACTTACACTCTTTTCTTTCCAGTTTTAGTTTTGTTGAAGCTACAAAGAAAAAATTATAAGAATCTGCTGTAGCTTTTACCACAGTTGCAGAGTTGGCAATTCTCTTGCCACGTGGCTATGTAAGACGTAGTACCTATATAAAGATAGGCTAATTGCAGAAGTGTATTTGCTACCTTGCTAGCTGCATTATTTTGTCATGTGTTGAACCAACTATCTTCTATTATGATAAACTTAAAAAATAATGATACCCTTGTGACATCAAATTCCATAAAGACAAATTCCAGTGCTAGTGGCTCATTTATGCACAGCTTTTTTCAGATCAGCTGCAATCTTCAATCAAGTCCTTTTTTTTCTGTTTGTTCTTTCAGGCTCTCTTCAGAGTTTATCCATTCCTTGTCTTGTTTGTTGTATCAAAAGCTGATTTCTTTTTCCAAAATAACTGTATATTGACTCTGAGATTAGTAGCTCTTGTGCTGTGATATTCCAGGGTCTCCAGTACAGGAAAATGAGTCACATTTTTGCAGAATCTGTCCAATGCAAATATGAAGAGTAATTCATCAAGGAGCTGTGAAGTTTGAAAGTGGTTGCAAATGGTAACCATGAGCTGAGCTTTTCCAGAGGAACATTGACTCTTTTTATTTAGATTTGTGACCATTTCACCTGAAAAATAACTTAAATGTTGCAGGAAACGTGCACGTAGATTTCTAGATCACGTACTTTTGAGTCTTGCCAAGTTTAATTTTTTTAAAAGCTGAATATAAGTTTATGATTAACAAAAGATTTAATCTAATCTTTCTGTTTCTGGTAATCTGTTTTTCAATGTGAACATTGCACTGTGTTCTCAGCATGCTGAAAGCATCTGTTCCAAGGACTACACTGACAGTACAGTGAAACTCAGAAAAATGGACAAAATAGAATGGTTACAGTTGTGTGAATTCAGTAGTACAACATACAGGAACCATGCTGAGGGTCTCATTGCACTTTCTGGACACATAACATTGATAAAATTCTTTCACTGTTACTTCTGCGAGCACTGCACAGCAAGAGGCATTCCATTCCTTTACCGCCACTGATAAATGAGTTGAATTATTAGGACTGAAGACATCAGAAACAGAAAGAGCTTGGCGTGATTACCAAATCAATCTGCAGCAAGTTTTAGTGTGGTCTTTCAAATATTCCAAAGTAAACAGCTTGCACTAGAGGCACCAAGGAGACAACAAAAGGTAAATCCATACAGAGCCATTTGAGGTGGTTTTTTTCAGAATATTAGTTTTCAGGATATTACTGCCCTTCAAACATTATGACCATACTCACAATTCAAAGCTGAATTTTGAATGCACCAGAGGGCAGATGATATTGGATATGAAAAGAAATGCAAGTTCCTGAAAAGAAGTAAAACCAGCAAAGTTCTATCTCAGCAGTGAGTTTTAGGGATTTGAGGGTCTGTTCATGCCCTTAAGGAGATCACAGTATCCAAATACCAAGCTGTTTATGAACTGGGAGTGCAAGGACATCTGGTAATAAAAATCACAATATAGGGTAGAGGGAGCCTACAAATGTGTTGAAGGCCCTGTGTCTGCTTTGCTATAAGACCTCCTGCTTGCACAAGAGAAAGAGGATTCACGCTCTCCCATTGCTCCAGGATGCACTGCCTTTTCCACTGCCTGTTCCTATTTTGAAGAAGAGAGCATCTTGTTTGTAATTACATATACTGAGTAACTCACCTGCCTGTCACCAGAATTACATTAATTGTCTCTCTTTCCCCCTCTGTAATAAATTTGGCATAAAATATTTCTATGAGTAGTTTGCATTTCCTCTCATTTATGTGTCATATCAATTGTTTCCACTTTTTTTTTTTTCCTTGAGAACAAGTCCAATTACATGTTAGTGGAGTGCCTAACAGGATGAAGCTGGGGACTGCAGTGCTCCTGTAGTACAACTAATGAGTAACAATAGTGCTGGTAGTAATAGATGGACTGGTTTGTTTAATAAATTTAGAAGGGAACTGGTATAGCTGACATAGAGTGGAGTGAATGCTGCCTGACATTTTCCAGGAATACATTAATCATATTATCTTCCTAGAAAAAGTAAGCAAAATAAAAGAAAAAAAAGAACTACAGACTACTTAGTGCCTTGGGGCAGGGAGAATATATAGCTGTTACTGTAGAAAGGGACAGGAAACTGAAGTGCAGAGAGATGTTAAATGGCTATTAAATATTAGAGGCTTTCACAACAATGAATGGTTCAGGGCACCTCAATATCAAAAAGGGGTTGTGAAATGAAATAAATTATGTGCTTACCTTTTTTGGAAAAATATCACAGAGCTAACTCACTTCTCTTGTTTGACTGTTACATTTTCTTTTGCAACGGAATATCTGGGTCCAATTTAATAGTAATGCTTTTCTGTTGAAAATTTTTCACTGAGGCAAGTTTAAGACATTTGAGATCTGTTTGCTTAAGTGGACCTCTAAGAAGCAGTGCAGAGATGCCCAGGTGAGCACTCAATGAGTGATCTAATATCTAACTTTATACAACTCCTTCACACATTAATTAATGTCAGGAGTGGCAAGACAGAGGTGAACAAAACCTACTGCATGTATTCTTCTAGGTGGACAAAAAGCATTTGAGGAACAAGGACCTGTTCCCATTTGCTGTAGATCTTTTCTCATCTACAGTTATCTGAAAGGCTTAATACATAGGATGATGCCTAATGGTTCAGTATCAAGACACATAAGGCACATGGAGGGCAGGGTGGTGATTTGAGACAGCCAGCATGGCTTCACCGAGGGCAAGTCCTGCCTGACCAACCTAGTGGCCTTCTATGATGGAGTGACTACATCAGTGGACAATGGAAGAGCTACGGATGTCATATATCTGGACTTCTGCAAGGCTTTTGTCATGGTCCCCCACAACATCCTTCTTTTGAAATTTGAGAGATGTGGGTTTGATGGGTGGACTGTTCGGTGGATAAGGAACTGGCTGGTCGGTCACATCCAGAGAGCTGTGGTCAACAGCTCAATGTCTGGATGTAGATCAGTGATGAGTCATGTCTCTCAGGGGTCCATATCGGGACCTGTACTGTTTAATGTCTTAATCAGATAGACAGTGAGATTGAGTGCATCCTCAGCAAGTTTGCAGATGACACCAAACAAATGGTGCAGTTGACATGCCTGAGGGATGGGATGCCACCCAGCGGACTTGGACAGATTTGAAAAGTGGGCCCATGTGATCCTCATGAAGTTCAACAAGGCCAAGTGCAAGATCCTGCACCTGGGTTGGGGCAACCTCTGGTATCAGTACAGGCTTGGGAATGAAGGGATTGAGGGCAGTCCTGAGGAAAAGGACTTGGAGGTGCTGGTTGATGAGAAGCCAACATGAACCACCAACGTCCACCTGCAGCCCAGAAGGCCAACGGTATCCTGGGCTGCATCAAAAGAAGCATAGCCAGCAGGGCAAGGGACGTGATGCTGCCGCTCTACTCTGCTCTTGTGAAACCTCACCTGGAATACTGTGTCCAGCTTTGGAGTCCTTATCACAAAAAACACATGGACCTGTTGGAGCAAGTCCAGAGGAGGATCACAAAGATGATCAGGGAGCTGGAGCACCTCTTCTGTGAGGAAAGTCTGAGAGAGTTGAGGCTGTTCGCCCTGGAGAGCAGAAGGCTCTGGGGAGACCTTGTTGTAGTTTTTCAGTACCTAAAGGGGGCTTATAAGAAAAACATGGGCAGACCTTTTAGTAGGGCATGTTGTGATACGACAAGGAGTAATGTTTTTAAACTAAAAAAGTGTAGTTTCAGACTGGATATAAGGAAGAACTTTTTCTATGATGAGGGTGGTGAAACACTGGAACAGGTTGTCCAGAGAGGTTGTAGATGCCCCATCCTTGGAAACACTCAAGGTCAGGTTGGACAGGGCTCTGACCAACCTGATCTATTTAACGATACCCCTGCTTATTGCAGGAGGGCTGGACTAGATGACCTTCAAAGGTCCCTTCCAACCCAAATCATTCTATGATTCTATGATAAGACAGGGGACAGGACATGTTTGGCTGAATCTGAAGAACCTCAGATACAGTTTATAAATATATCTTGAACTATCATGAAAAAAGTTAGCAATGGTATGTCCTATAGGTAAATATTAATGAAAGAATTAGTGTACACTCATGGTTAGGTTAATCGGGAACTGCAGCTGTCAAAGTGTTCTGAAATATCCCCTAACAATCACTCTGGAATGACAAGGTAAAATTAGACGTATTGAGTGACAAAATAGAAGGGTTAGGCTTTTCTTAATCTTTAATTTCTATGCTCTAACAGGTATGGATGAGGTCTGCCAACAGTAATTCAGGAACCTAATATAGTTTTAAAACTCTTCAAAAGGCAAAAAGATACTGAAGTCAGCTAAATGTAAACTTAACAAAGACTGATACACTAGGATTCACCAAAATGAAGTGGCTGATAAGGTTTCATTTCTAGAAACCTATTTGAGAGCAACCCTGAAAACTGTTTTGAGAAAACTGTTTTCTACTCTGTGATTCAGGAAGGTTTGTATGTCTGTACTGACAGTGTAACATCCTGGGAAGTAACAGAGCACGTTAATAAAAATATTCAACATGGGGTTTTATCTTTGGTGTGGGATCTAACGAGACAGCCAAAGAAGTCAAACTTGCAAATCACTGTCTCTGAAAGGACTCTTTGCCACAATGAGTTTTCTACTCAACCTGTAGATAACCCATTGCTATTTTTCCAAATATATGCAGGTGGACAACAACTAAATAATTTCAAAATCCTTTCTATTCCTTAAATTTAATTAAAATATCAGGTACCTCATTTAATGAAGTAATTACATTATTGAAAGATGATATTAGCACAATGAGGTTTCTGTATTGTTACCTTGTCAAATGAACACCCATCCTATTATAGTACTGCACAAATAATATAACTTCCACATGCAGTTTAGAGAGCAAAATATCTTACAGCTGACCTTTTACTGCTTCCACTGAGCCTGGCGCTCCTCAGGAATTCCACTTGGCTTCAGTGAACTGGATGCTCTGGAAGCCCAATCTGGTGAGATGCTATTATGAGAACACCAAATTTGTGTGTTAAAATTGAGACAAAGGGCAAATGACAACAGGAGTAGAAATGCCACACTTGATAGACCAGATTCTAATTTTATTTCTTTCAGTTATTGCAATGTAGTGGAATCACTTCAGCACAATCCTGCCATAAATAAACTATCATAATGTTATCACCATTAGAGAGGAAATGCTATCTAGTGAATAGAAAAGAAGAATTATTTAATCTACTCTAATGATAGCTACTTATTTTCTGCATGATCTCAAGAAAGTGACTTAACCTTTGTTATTCTATTTTCTTGTGGTTCAAATAGGTCACACTAATACTTTGCTACCTGGTTGGACTGTTGTGAGGATAATTAAAGTTTGTTAAGGTATCTCCAGGTAAAAGACATGATTAAATGCAACTGCATTATTTTTCTAGGTTGGATTGAAAAAAGCAGTTGCAATTGGCAGAAATTTATTTATAATTTCAGTGGTTGGTATAATGAGCCCTTTATGTCAAAGTCTTGTAAGGGAACTGGTTAGGTGGACCTTATGATCCAGTGTGCAAATTAGATCTTAGTGTTTTAAAAGGGACTGGATTAGTGAGGTTCAAAAAGAGACTGATTAATTTCTTTTTAATTGAATGGGAATGATGGGATAATTCCTCTAGGATGTGGGAAATTCAGCATTACAGATTCATTATGATGAAATGTACACTTGAATGGTACAGAAAAAGCAGCTTAATTTCTACCACTTAATTTCTACTTTTCTGCTTTCTTGGTATTTTCACTTTCCACAAATCAAAGAATCTAGATAGTTATTCAGATTTACAGTTTAATGCCATAATTTTCTTTCTGTTACCAATGATATAAAGAATATCCTCTATACAAATCTTCTTTTTCCCTAACACACATTCAGTGGTAGGGATTGTGAGGGACAGGTCCAAGGTCTATTCTAAAACCATATCAAATTACACTTACTAATATCTAAGCTAAATGATCCTTCCTGCAGCTTAATCCTGTGACTTCTCATCCTGTCCATCACAGGAATGCAGAGTGAGTTAGTCAAATTTCCACTTTTTGGTACTTTCTTATATAAAAGCATACAAACATGCTCTCTTTTCTTTCATTTAGGCTAAACAATCCCAGTTCTTTCAAATCCTTACGCCAGGCTGTATTTTCTGAAACTCTCACCATAGCTGCTGCTCTCTTTTTGAGTGATTCTTCTAAACTGGCTCTTTCAGAGGCACTGGTGGGGTTCCAGTCTTTTTTGAGACCAGTGTGTATGTCAGGAGAGGGATAAAGGGACTGCCAATAACATAAGAAAAATTGTCTCACAAACCAAATTCTACTTTCAACCCCAAAATTACATTGATTACCATAGATAATTGAGAATATAATCATATAATGAGACTATACTAAGACCTCAAGTGATGCAAGCATAGCCTTTTTGTATCCTTAACAGTAGCTCAGTGCTGTTAAGTTCTAATAGTTCCAATAACTATGATTAGGCATAAAAAAGCGTACAGATTTAATTGATCCTTTTGTTAGCTGTTTGGTTTTTGTCCCTTGTCATGCTGCTTTCTTTTTAGCTCTAGGGATTTGAAATTTTATTCGGCTTCCAATGAAGCCTAGAATCGCTACATTATTACTGTATTCAAAGAATCTGAAACTACAAGAAAAGCACTAAATATCACAAAAATTATTATTAAATTTAGAAAATTGGTAACATTAGTCATTTTCCTTAAAGAGTATTAGTCTGGCAGCCATTGATTTGTTAAATAAATCTATTTCTATATAAATGTTGATAATCTACAGAAACATTTTGAAAACTAAAAGTAGCTTTCTCGCATACAATTTCAGACAGCAATGATTTTTTTGTCTTTTCTATTTAATTCAGAATTTTTACCAACTTTCCCACTTCCCTTCAGGCTGCTGTGTTTCAAGTTGAAATAGCCTACATACATAATGCAGAAAACAAAAGCTAAAACATGAAGAATGTTTATTTTTGTA
Organism: Mesitornis unicolor; assembly: GCF_000695765.1. Classification (NCBI taxonomy): domain Eukaryota; kingdom Metazoa; phylum Chordata; class Aves; order Mesitornithiformes; family Mesitornithidae; genus Mesitornis; species Mesitornis unicolor. The sequence continues at coordinate 24,282 of NW_010208607.1, read as the reverse complement.
TGCAGATTCACCTGCATATGCAGTTTCACACATCAGGAATATGTTTATAACTTCTATAGCGTAGTTTTCCAACTGTGGAATACATAAACCAATGAAGGATGATTAAGATTGCTTTTTGTAGTATTTTCTGTATATTATTAATCTGTTTATGAGTCTGAAAGGCTTGTTCCAATGTCTACTAAAATAAGTGGCAGACTTCCACAGGCTTTGGATCCATCCTGAAATAGCTAATAACATTGATGATGTATTTTCACTTGAAAGCATAAGGTTGGCATAGGATTTTTTATTTCTCATATGGGTGAAGCAGTTAACTGAGAATTTTAGTTTGTCTAAGCCAACTCAATTTTAATAGAAAAACAAAAATTGTGACTTATAGCTCCTCCAAGGCTGGTATGTTTCTGTCGCTCAGCCCTGGCCAAAATCTGTCTTGATTTACAATCTATGAATTCTTAGTAAAATACTGATATTTTACTGTGTTTATGTCAAGGCAGAATATCTGAAAGTTTATGTGTGTTCTCAAAGACTAGTTTCATTCACGCATGGAAATCTACACATGCATCTTTTAGAAAGCAGTGATAATATGCTAACAATTTGACAATAATTTTTCATTATCAATACCTTTTAGTCTATAAAGCACTACCCTAGAACATTAGTAATTCTCACAATACATAGAAACGATAAAAAACTCTATGGGATGTTGTCCTCTGCTGCAGAGTATTTGCCATGGAGGCAATAATAATTTCACCAATGCTGCTTTTCAGTACACAAAATGTGAATGCACATTTGAAATCAGTGGAATTAGATGTCTATAGGTCTTTTTGAAAATCCTGTTAAGTACCCTAGCTGCGATTTTGGACATCTAAAACTCCTGAAAATCTTGCGACATGGCATCAAACAAATATAAAAACTCTAGTGAGCTGTGAGAGGTCTACTGAGATGTATAGCAACATCTGTTAGTGCAAAGTGTCTAGTTCACAGCTTGCTGAAAAAGGAAATTCTACAGCTGTGAAAAAAATAGTTTTTAGAGCTGGGACAGGAAGCTAATATCCCAGAAATTTTAATGGAGCAAAAATTCTTCAATATTTAGCTGCAGATGCACTCCAGGGATCTGGAGGGCTGCTATTTCACAATAACCTGCTTGGTAGCCTGTGAAACAGTCTGAGAGCTTTAGAGTTGGATGTCCAGCGTTCTTTCTTGTTTGGGACAGGATGAACCTCCTAAGAACGTGAATGTAGAGGTGCATGCTCTTTCATTAGTCAGTCAGCAATTTTCTGAAGAAACAGTGAATTTAGCTGTCTTGTTGAATCGACTGTAGTCATAGAGCTCAAAAGCTGAGGAATCGGAAGTGTCTGAAGTTTTTCAGGTCTTTTGGTGGCTACTGAGGAAGCAGGCAAGCTGGCATGAAACCAGGCAAGTATCCATCACAAAGTAATGTGAATGAAAGATGCCAGTACAACAATTTGTTACAGAAATTTTCTGACCAGATCAGGTCTCATTTACAGATTTTTGGTATGAATGAAAGCACAATCAAAATAGTCTGCCTGCACCGATGTATGAAATTATTAGGAACTAGAAATTTGGTTACTCCAATTTGGTCATGAAGGAGAAGAAAGACCGTGCAGAAATGCATTTCCGGTCCATCTCATCTTTCTGTCTAAGGTGTTACGCTTATGTGATAATGAAGAAAACGATGTTCTGCTGCTCTCCAAGCACACAGTCTGGTAATTCTGAAAGACGAAATGGAAGAATAAGAAAAACTAAGACTCTCCCAGCTAAATTTCTTCAAGGTGTTTGGTAACATTTCAGGCTACTTGAATTATTTTCACGGTGTTCAAACAGCCTGTGATTGAAATTATTTGCAGTTATGTTTAAACACTGTGAAAAGACCAGGCATCAATAAAAGTTTCTTGGCAATATATGGTAGTACAATCAACTGGTAGATGGCAGCTAGGACAAGGAACTTGTTAAAAAAATTAGGGCAAACAGATGAAATAATAATTTAACCTCAGCAAGCCACACTATTTCCTAACTTTAATGTTCAGAAAAGACTTGCACTTGATTTTCTTTTATGTGATTAAATTTTGGCACATAGTACAAAAAATGTCTTCTGCATTTACTTTAAGAGGTAGTTACCTTTGGCATCTATTTTTAAGATGGGAGGAGTTGTCCATAGGGTCATAAGAGACATACATGTTTATATTAGATTGGTAAGGTTTGGTGAAATTCATCCTGTCTTCAAAAACCGAGCACCTTGAAATCAAGACTGCAGTCTTTTTTTATTCACCAAGTTATGAAGTCTGCTTTCTCTAAGCTATATATATAGACACACACACACAATCAATTCCTTTAAAATCACCTTTAAATTGACTTGCAAACAAATAATTAGAGAAGCTTTCTTGTCTGTACTCTAGAGTTATATACTGATCTTCATTTGTCCACTGTGGACAAAGGTTTTAAATAAATGTCATGTCATGTATGACAAGCTAAACCAGCAGATGTTAAGCATTGCTCCAGTTACCAAAGGAAAATGCAGATGTTGGTGAGTAATCAGTTTTTATATGTGTTTCTCAAAAGAACTGTCTATCGGAGAGCTTTGATAGTATCAGGAAATAGTATTTGAAGTGTATGACACTGCTACATTTCCATCTGTCCCCAAAACTGGAGGTGGTACGTGTGTCTATCCACGTGCCATTTTGTAATGAGCTGAAGTTTAGAACCATAAATCATTCTGTTGCCGCAGTAGTGACAGGTGCAGGATAACAGATGCATTCTCCAATATATTAAGAGAATGCCATGATTTATTTGCATTAAGGTGGTCTGGGGCTAGCAATCTGCTTGAAACTAGATAACCATATGGTGCATGGCTGCTAGATGAGAATATTTGCCTGTAATAAAGTACTGTATTAAAATGCGAAGTCCTGTATTTAGCCTTGGAAAATGTCTTCTGACACCTGTGTCAGATCCTTGAGGTGCCTGAAGACTACGTTATGTGAGCTGAAGTGCAGAATGTCACTAATCTTGTGACAGCAAGCTTGGCAACTGGGTGCAAGTGTCCAACAGAGTGAAGTCTTTAAACATGCGAATTTTCCCACTGGTCTCTGAGTTAGGCAGGTAGCTAACAACCTAACTCAATAAGGATCTGTAGAAAGAAGTTTTCTGATGGAGCATTAATTGTTGTTGAACTTCTCAGTTGTTAGTAAAGGCGATACTGCTGAACATATGGGCAAAGGCAGGACCGCTTTGTGATTAAGAATACAGAAATAGACATTACTAGAACTGAGGTGCACGCTAAAATGTCAGTGAGATTGATGAGATCAGGTCGGGGGGAAAGCGTCATCTCCATTACAGGTTTTTCTGTAAAGAGACCTGAGAATACACAAAGCTGTTGGTCTAATCATCATACTTCCAACACAGATCTCAAGTCAGGGAAAGCATAAAAATGCAGTGATGTTATTTAAGGATGGTTAGAAGTGTTATTTATGTAACTACAGGCCCATTATTCTGATCTCAAAGGTATGAGAAGTTAAAGAACTGAAAGTCTGGGAACTAAAGTCTGGGAACAGCAAGGGCTGGCGGTTCCTGAGGGCGATGGAAGGGGTGGGTGGAGGCCTCAGGCAAGGCTGGTCAGGGCAATTAAGGCCTATTAGTGCCCTCAGGGCCCTGACACATATTCTGATGGAAAGAGAAACCAGAAACAATGAAAAAAATAGAGAATGAGATAAATTGCAGCTTGGGTTTACTGAATGTGAATCGCATGTGAATAGCCTGACATCCTTCTTTGCTAACTCATTTTCTAGACAAAAGAAATGCCATCGATGTCATCTGTCTGGCCTATCTTGCCATATGGGAAATTGGAGAATATGCAAATTAGCGGAAGAGATTTCAGGTGAATAAGGAATTAGAGGAGAAACAGCAGTAGGTGCTTTCAGAGGAGAATGTACTTGTGTATAGAAAAGTCAGGAGCGGAGATCCTCAAGAAGTAGCCTAATGACTGATTTCTCAAATATTTTCACATCATTTTAGGATTAAATGTGGAAATGTGCTGACAAAACTTGCTTATGACTTTGTGTTATGGGAAGTGATTAATTCAGAGGAGGTTCAGGATACCACACAAGAAAGAAATACATGCTCTCTTTACCACAAAAAAAAGAACTAAGGCACAGAGGTGAAATATATTGCCCAAAACCACAGGAGAGAGAGTCATGCAGATAGGAATAGACCTCAGCAGTCTTGAGTCCTGGTAGAGTGCCTTGCCTACTGGTGTGTGCTGCCTCCCACATTAGTCTTTGTAAAGTACAGCAGGATCTTGAGGAGATATTAAAAATGCTGAGATTGCAGTTTTACAAGTATACATAATAAAGACTTGCACCCATTTTTTCATTATCTGAAGATGCTATAAGGAATTATTCTGAAATTATACTTATATTTTAAAGGGTTATGCATAATAAAACAGTTTGCAGAGATGACCAGTAGTGCTCCTGACACAGTGACTATCCCATAGATATTCTTCCAGGCTGTTAAATGAATGTGAAAGAGGCAGAGAGGACAATTTTCTGAAAGAAGAAATGTTTGGCTCAGAGAGAAAGAGATAACATTTTGTGGTTGAGCATTTTTAAATGCAAAAAGAACAGACAAGAAGCAGCAAGACCTTTTTGACTCATTAGGCATGAATTCAGAGAAAATCATTACAAATCTAAAAATGGAAACCCTAGGCACCAGCAATAAATCACTGAAGTGACTGATTACCCAGCTGTTTTATCCAACAACATCCACATAGATGTTTTATGGAGACTGTGTTTGGGTATGACTGATGATATAAAGAACCAAAGGACACCAGCTCTGGTGGGAATGGCCATTTTCAAAGAAAGACTAAAAAACTCACAAATTTAAGAAAGGGGAAAAGAGAAAAGAGAAAGGGAAAAGGAAATGAGAAAATAAAACATAGGAGGTTCCATGTGAACATGAGGAAAAACTTTTTTACTGTGAGGGTTACAGAACACTGGAACAGGCTGCCCAGTTGTGGAGTCTCCTTCTCTGGAGACATTCATAACAAACCTGAACGCGTTCCTGTGTGACCTAGTCTAGGTGATCCTGCTCTGGCAAGGGGGTTGGACTGGATGATCTTTCGAGGTGCCTTCCAACTCCTGAGATTCTGTGATTCTGTGAAAACAAAATGAAGAAAAAAAAGGGATATGAGAAAGGAAAAAGGGAAAGGGTATGAGAAAAAGGAATTTTGCATGGCAGGTAGCTGGAAAGTGAAGCAGTGGTAGTGGTGGTGACTGTGGTGGTGGGCGGCATTCCCAGACAGTCTTCTTCTCCAGTGCAGCTGGCAATCCCCCCTAGTTATTCTTCGTACAGTAACTATATGGTTTCACACTGTTGTGCTCCACCTTGTTATAAGTCACAGTTACTCATTATGCTGATCATACTGCTCAGAGCACATTTTGATCATTGCCCATGCTAACTGGCTCACCAGCTTTTTGCAAATGTATTGTTGGGCAATGCTTATTAAATACCTAAAACACTTCTATCTCCTATTGGCAGCTACAAAAACAAAGGGTGAAGATGGAGAGCAAGCCAAAAAAGGTGGCTCACACAGTGGTGGCAATCACTTTCCCTAACACCGATGCCTGAGCAGCATGAGAGGACTTCCCAACAACCTCCCCTCTCTCTGTCTGTCACCTTTCCCATTTGTCTTGACCTTTGGAAAACTATTCCATCTCCTACATCCTCCCTAAGGGGCACTTACATGTTGCTCTCTATCTTGTGGAAGAACTTTTCATGTTAGTATGCACTCAAAACTTTGTCATGAAGGAATTGTTTCATTTGATGATGCTCTTGCCTTCTTCTGTCTCTTGTGATGAGATCATGTTCTGCAGCCTTCGTTGCTGTTTATGTCCTGACAGAGCTGTGAGAGCTACAGGATTTATGTGAAATCCATATTTTGGAAAGAAGGATTTGGTAAAAATGAAAGAACTAGGATCTAAGTCATATTCCCACATTTATCAAGTGTTGGTAGCAGCATAGCTGCAAGTCTGTGCACATATCCCACTTTCACAGCTTCCAGGTAGGTCATCCAGAGGGTAGAAACAACTCACAAAGTCTCTGGCATATGATTACAAACTCTTTTAAGATGTGCAAGTGAGCAGATAGAGAAGAAGAACATTGTCCTTTTAATACTGCAGGAAACATAAAGATCATGGTATGAATGACAAGCAGTTGGCTTTGCACAGGTGTTGTCTGATATTCATAGATTTGCAGAGTTTAAGGCCAGAAAGAAGTCTTAAGTCATTTTTATTGACTCACTGCCTGTTAGAGGTTAATATGTTTCACCCAGAGAAGTGAGCAATTTCTTCTTTCAGGCTACAATGAATGCCATTGAAATCCCTTTGCCCACTATAGTTTCAGGTGCTGCTAAAGCAATTTTTCTTGCACCAAGTCTCTCAGAGATCCTTCTGTTTATAATGCCTACAGGAAACTAAAAGCAATGGTGAAAGATGTTTGACCTTTTGATCTTTTTTCTAGCTGGGCTTTTTGTCATCTCTCACAAATGTTCCATCTTCTCTTGTGAGGACAATTTTTAAAATACAAATTTCTCCCATTGCACTAACACAGTGTTCATTAACTTTCTGTTATTGTTTTTAATTAGACCACAGAAATGTGTTACTGGCTGTGACTTCACATACTGTGGGATTCTACATAATGTTTGAATCTCAGTGGCATACCATTAGCCATCATAATTTTGGCTTGGCTTAATTGTGGTCACCTTCAGGGACAGAATATAAAAGTGATCATCAAATATTCTTCTGTCTCCAGTCAAGCTGAGTAAAGAGGGACTCCTTTGCTGTCCATTTATTTTACTGCTGACCCCAAAAGGCTCTTTCATTGCTGCATAGCAATGCACAAAGTGCCTGGCTTTGGAAGGAGTCCAGTTTCCCTGAAATAATGATGGGCAGCAGAGAATTAGCATTCATCGTCTTTTTTCTAAGTCATCTTCTTTTCTTTTAACGTCTCTGCTAATGACTGCCATCCTCCTGTGCTCCTGTGCCATGTGAACCTGGATTCTTTTCTGTCTCACAGCATTCCCACAATCATCATATTAATAAGACTACTTACTGTTATTGTAAGGACATTTTTTTAGCATGCAACTTATTTTGTCTCCTGGGAGAACACAAATTCCTATATATACCTATACACCCCTTTGTTACACAAGACTTTTGATATTAGTTACATAGGACTGTGTACAGGAAAAGGAATAAAAAAGCATGATTCAAGTTAAAGGACTACAATCTACAACTAAAGTTCGGTAAAACCAAATAGGTAAAAACTGGTTGCATGATTAGGTTTGAAGGGTCATGTTGAATGGGTCACACTTTAACCTTGGAGGCCATTAACAAGTAGGATACCAAAGGGATTGGTCCTGGGATCTGTCCCATTTAGCAGCTTTGCCAACAATTTGGCGGAGGTGAGAGAGCGTGCCTTCTTGTCAGATCTGCAGAGGCCACCAAATTGGGGGGGAATGTCAAAAGAAAACATTTTTATAGAGAGATACAGTGCAGAAGAACTTCATTGAGGTTCTTTTGAAACTCTAAAATACCCTCAATGAGAGACTGGCAAAGAGAGTTATAATGACGGAGGTAGGAGGGAAGGGTGCGCGTGCATATGTGTGTTTGTTTGTATATGTATGTGTACATATGAGAAAAACTTAGGTGGATTCATCGGCACTGCCATTGTACTTGTAAGCTACTTGGTGCACAAAGCTACAATGAAGCAACCAATAATTTCAATACCCAGTACACTTACTAAGATACAGATCTCTGAAGTATTTGATGGCACCTTAAAAAAAGAGATGATAGTTTCAAAAAAGTACATCTTATCATGTGCAAAGACTTATTGCATATTGTAGATCAATTAAGAAGTGAATGCTCTATCATTTAGTGAGCTGAGATCTCTCTGATGTGTGTTACCCACTCAGAAGTAAATGAATGTTATTAAAATTTAGTGCAAGACTAGCACTAAAAAATGAAACACTGCACAATCCTACCTCAGACCTCTGGTCCAGCTGCATTATTACGTAGTTTTTAATTATAACACACATTATCAAATACTTTTATTTCTTTGCCAGACCTCTTTCAGCAGAAGCTTTTTCCTCATTCAGTGAACAACCTCATTCCTTGATGCTGTAAAACTTAAAAAACCTGTTCTGAAAACAAAAATGATTAATGTCTTTTTGAGATTTTCCATGTTGTTTTCTCTACTACCTCTTTTCAGCCAGTCATTTCAGAACATCCAGGCACATATTTGCTGTCACAAAATTCTTTAGGATGGAGGGGAGCCATCCTCATTTTACAGAATGAGAATTGAGGAACAGAGATGAAACAAGGGACCTTCGCCTGGTAAAACAAGGGACCCAGGTGTGACTTTCTGAACAAACAAACCCACCTAGAAGGCAGTGCTCTGTCAGTGGCTTCCACTTCCACTTCAGAGTAAACCGCCAGGATCAGCTTCCCAGTTGCTGCTCCAACACCTGACTTACGTAGACCTCTTCTTCAGATGAAGCCAAATCCTAGCTTTACTGGGGACGGTCCAGTCTAAGTGGCTGCCAGTGGGAGTGCTAGGGCAGAGGCAAGGGTAGACGTAGTGCAGTGCAGGGCAGTGGTGGGCTGCCTTCATCTTGAACCCACCCGTTCTCTTGGCTGATCCCTTCCCTGGCACCGTCACTACAACAGTGACCACCTCCATTTCTGCACACCTATCTGCCTCTCACTGTTCTTCTAAAAGCAGCACCTTCCTGTGGCCATAAATGCTTATGGCTGCACGTCATTCTCCAATAGTTTTCTCTACCGTGATTTTTCTTCCTTATTTTCCTACCCTTCATGCAGCAGCATGCACGCAGTTGAAGAGCTGTGCCCGAGTACTTCAACAATGAACTTTGTGTTGCATTGGGCACATTTCCAAGTGTTTTGCAGCTGTGATTTGGGCTACAAATTTAAGTGAGCTCAGTAGCTCTCAATATGACACTTTAGGCCCCGATTAATATTTAATTAACATGGTCTTTAAGCAATGAGTCATTGCACAATGTTTCCTTTGCAACCTTACCGTGCTTTTTGGTGTGTGATTCATGTCATCTCTAGTGAACTCTGTCACCTCCTTTACCATCACGGATAATAAACTCCCAATTACAGTACTTCACTGTTCCAGTAACTAAATCAGCAGCTGCTGACAGAGCAAACAATATTTTGACAATACTGAATATCTGCGGTTTTAAACGCAGCTGGGAATCAGAAGAAGGTACCGACTATATTATTTTACCTCTAAAAACTTCTAGCAAGTGATCCACGAACCAAGGCCTGAGAACCTCTTTCACTTTTATACTTATTATAGCATTATCATCTTTTTCTTTGGGAAGATATTTAACATGCTTCTGAAAGTAGCAAAAAGTAATTACTCTTTTGAGTAATAATTAATGAAGAAGATGTTATAGGTATTAAATAAACAAGGATTTCCCCTGCTTAGCCTGACTCTTCTTGCAGTGCTCCACACACTGGCTCTTTGATCCCACTGACAGTGATTTCCACATGGTGCTTATGCATCACAGAGCAGATTTTCAAGTGCTTTTTCAAGGCTACATATTCAAGTGAGACCAACAGCTGTCACCACGATGCTTAAGAACCCAACTAAAGGACTGAGGCTTCAAAAGACGTTTAATCAGTTTAATTTTCTCTCTGCTTATTTTTGAAGAAAAAGCAGTATAATGTTGCCAGTCCATCTGTAATGAATGCAATGAAATCAGCATTGAGTGGGGAGAGCTGGGTTTGAGGATCAGCTTCGTTCCCATGCTGTGCTAAATGTTTGTGCAGAGAGGAGTAATATCAAGTATTGGTGTTTGATGGGTTTAAAGCTATTGAGTTAATGTCGAAATGAGGTTATGTTGTTTTTTCCCTTCTCCACATTGTTCTTTTGCTTTAAGATCTTAGCAGGTGGGCTTCTGCTTATTTATTGACATTGCTGTTTTCAACAGATCTGCATCCCTATGTTAGAAGAAATAGAACAGAGTAGTATGGTACAGTTAACATTGATTGAGTAAAAGATTGAGTAAGCTACCAATATGGAAAAAAACCAGGTAATATCTGGGTTGTTAAAGCCTCCCAAAAGGGCAGCTGCTCACTTTTTGGTCGGAACTCAGGAGAGCATTGCAGACATCAATTGTGATGTTTTTAATAGAGTTTGTACCATTGAAATACAGCTGTGCTCAACAGGCAGAGTGGCCAAGCTTGGTTCTTTCATTAATTCTGTTTCTTTGTGTTATTTGCACTAGCATGCTTCAGTCAGACGAGTGGGTCAGATCAAAGGTCCATCTAGCTCAGTATCCTTCCTCCAAAAATTTCCAGAAGTACATCCACAGGGAGCAGGCACAGGGCGATTGTTCACCAAAGTGTTCTAGCTTTCAACAGTTTGCAGCTTGAGGACTTCCTAAGCCAGAGATGATGTCTATGGTTTTAGTCATCCTTTAAAGTTTCTTTTCTAGAAATTCATCCCTCTAGCCCATGTAAACCTTTTAGTTTCCACAATATTCTATACAAATGAGTTCTACAATGAAACTTTCTTTTTAACCTGCCACCTGCTACCTACATTTGGTATTTCTTAGCTTTTTTATTGGGAGAAGCAGACGACAACTCTCCATTTTATTCGTCATTTTGCTGATACTGCTATCAATCACCTTTTTTCCCAGAATGAGGAGTAAGATGAGGCAGATCCAGCAGGTAGGTACAAACCATTTTCTTTTCTGAGGATTAGTAACTTTGTCAAAACTGGACATTTTAGTTAACCAAACTGTGAGGTCATGTCAAATCTGATAAATAGTTAAGACTGCAAAAGAGGAGGATAAATTGTGAAAATGTCAAAACTTTTCATTTTGACATTTTCAGAATGAAGTATTCTGTATTGCTAAGATGGTTGTTTTGACATTATCTATCTGAAACCTACAAAGTTCTGAATTCTTAAATGACATCTAAACAGACCTCTTTTCTAAACAAGAAAGTGGAGTGCCAGGCCTACAGAAAGACCAAAACGTTCAAAAAGACAACCAAATTAAACTCTTCATTTAGGACTGAATAAGAGATTTCCACTAAAAGCAAAACTATTTGTCCTTATTTACTTTGTATAAACATTTGAATAGAAATGTTTTATTTTGATTCAGACCAAATTACTGCTATGATTTCTCAGTATGGCTGTGGAACAGACACCTGTCATGTTCCCATTCCTATTTACAGGGCTCTGAGTGGCTTCCCTTTTTCCCAGTATTTTTGGTCCTTATTTTCAATTGCCACTTTTATTTGGTCATACACATTTGTGCAACAGAACACAAGTACACGCTGATTTGATACCACTGATACAGAAAGATCTGAGCAGACTGTGACTTGTTTAACCTTTCAAACCAAAGGTTAGCAAGAAATATAGCTGCTTCATCTAAATAGATCAGGACAGAGATGCCAGAGAAAGGAGAAAATCTGAGTGAATATTATTTAAACTGAAAGACAGAAATGAAAAAAAATCCCAAACCACCTCAAGTGAAAGAGTTTAGTTAGGAAATCATAAAATTTTTAACTATCTGAGAAGCAAATTTATGGAGACTAAAGGGAATAGAAAAGAGTATGTTTAGGATGGAACCTGATCAGTTTATGAAAGACTTATATGATATAGTAGCCTGGGATAAAAAGCAGAACTTTGTGACAGTTTTGTGCCTTATATATAGTTCACAGAAGTGTAAGGCTTCATTTCTCTCAGTGCTTAACATTTCCTACAAATCCAGCATTAAATGTGTCAAAGAATGACAGCACTACTGCCACATGTCACATCAACACTGGCACAGATGAACATTTTGCTGAAATGTATCTATATGCTGGACTGAATCCTTGATGAAATCCTGGGTAAACACGAACCAGAGAAGCTGATATGTAGTCTCATTCCTACGAAAGTTGAGCTTTGCAATACAAATTGTCTACACTGAATTGAAAACAAACTACCTCTCCGTGGTCAACATTAATCCTAAAGTTTTGGAGTTGTAGTTTGGTCTGCAGATGTGGTTTCCATAAACTGGCTTAGGAAAAAAAACACCTAGAAGAAGTCTTTGACTCCCAGCAAAAACCTGCTGTCAGAGACGGGCTGTCCTCCAGAATTATCATTGTGAGAGACAACAGCTGAACAGTGATTTCATGTTTTAGGGTGCTTGGATGGTCACCGTTGGTAGTGGTGTGATTTGTGTCAAAGGGAAAGGGGGTGGCATCTGTCAGAGAAGCAGTTAAATGCCTACTGTTTGCTGCTTTCCTTGCACTTATCGGATGATGTCTAGAAAAGTTGTCTACATAATTTTCGGCCTTTGAAAACATATGCTATCCTCAGTAATGGCTATATGCAATACTTCTGAGCACCAATAATCTGTAAGGCAGAAATTATTTTACTATTTTGGTTTTTTTAGCATATTTTCTCATTCACATCTGTGAAGTGAGTTTAATTCTAAATGTTGTAACATACAGAAGCCAGCCAGTTAAGTCACCATGAGCTATGAATGGTACAGAGAAGTCACTTTCTGCACCAAGAAGGTGATGTATGGAAAACATGCGTGCCCAGAGGGAGAGGAAGCAAAGCGAAGCACATCATCCTGCTGGTCCCAGTGCTTGTGCACACTTTGCTTCTGTGGCTGACTCCAGTCCCTATACTTGTCCCACTCTGCTCTTCCGGCTGGGTGCTGTGGGACATCATGTTGGGAAGAGCACTGCTCTGTCCATCACTATCATCTTTGATCCCCAGCCTGCTGGCTGATGCACTGGAGGGACATCTCAATTGATAGGTGGTTTTAGATATATGTACATGTAGAAGGAATGACCGTGCTGACTCAAACACGTCTATGAGGATGAGTGATGCTCATTTCTCACAAAGAACGTACTTGCACAACTATTCACTGGTTGCTCTAAGGCACAGTCATTAGTGCAGCATTTTGGCGGAGCAGCTTTGCCATCAGCAACTAAGGGAGGCTGCCAGCTACTCTCTGCAGCGGGTTGTCCATTTCTGTGGCCTCTGGGTGACACCTGAGGTGTTAATACACCAGCACCGCCGGGTTTATGAGATGGGGTCCTTAGCATTTGAGCTGGTTTCCACTTGATGGCAGCAGAGCCCACAGCAACGGGGCGCGGGCAGGTCTGTGAGCAGTTAGTTCTGTTTATTATTGATCGGGGAATGGAAGGCAATGAGCGCTCACAGCAAAAAGCTGGCTCTTACAAAGAATATTCAGTGTATTTTGGGTTGTGAATGTAATGATGATGAGACTGGCTCTGACAAGCACTGGAGTCCTCCTGCCTGTTTCCCAAATTGAGAGGCACAAATACAGTGTCTTTTGCAAGAAGTGAAATCTCCATCACCAAAACTTTACTCTGACTCCAGTCCATGTTCTTAAAAAAATTCAGTGGCTTGGGAAAATATTTCTGAATTCAGATTTGCTTTGCCTGTTTTCAGTACAATTTGTTTGTTCTGAATTTCTGTGTGTCATGCAAATAGAGAGCAGCCAGAATTTTGTAATTTCTGAGACTAAGCCAGTTTTCAGTGTTGACTTTACAGCTGTTTTCAGGCAAGTGTCCACAGAAGAAACTAAAAGAGAAGAATTTCAGAGAATAAGCACAGAAAGGACATATGGTTACAGAAAGAATATTTCTTGCAAGATAATCAGCTGCTCTGTAGGCAAGTCAGTGCTTTAATTAGGTCTATATTTCCAGGTGTTCCCTAAAAGCCTGATCAGCTTTGGGTGAAAGCATTGTTTGGTATAAACTAGAGGAGCTTGAACTTTTCTCAGCTCTATCTCCAGCTCAGGACCCACAGGTCACCTGGCAGCTGCACCATTTACTGTGGTGTTGGTTGAACTCTCCTGGCAAATTGCAAAGTCTGGAACGGAGACTGCTCCTCTCGTTCTTGTCCTTGTTCCAAGGTTACGTTAACAGACATAGCATACACATATATTTCAAGTCACACCAGTATAAAAACAAGACTTAAAAGTTATTCTCATCTTCTTGGAAATGTTTGCCATTGCTAATTAATTGTTCTCCATTTTCCTGCCAGGATAAATAATAGTTCTTGAAAAGGCTGATTTACTCCACATTGTAAAGATATGCACTCTGTAAACTGAAGGAAAAAGCCAAAATGTCAGCTGCATTGGATGTCTCTGTTTCAAGGATTCTGGTGAAATAGCAGCTGGCATGTCCAGCCTGATGCTTGGAAAGCAGGCAGAAGTTCTGATGGAGAAAATAGTAAGTACTCAGAAAGCTCATCTACCTCTTTCCCTGAGAAGTCATTTCTGAAAATGTTTGCTCTTTGTGAAGCTAGACACAATGTGTTACTTCATCATCTTTTGTCTCTTCAAAAGCACATAATCCCTAGAAAAACAAAGCCATAATAAAAAGGAATTTCTTACAAGAATTGAAGAGGTAAACAGATGGGGATATAATCCCTTGTCCAGTCTTGCCTCTATTTATTGCAGGTCTTTAGAGTGCAAACCTGGTGTTTCTTGTACTGCAGGGGCCATGGAAGGAGTTACCAGCAACAGCAGTGATATTCAAGACTGAGAGTTATTTTCAGATTCATCTGTTTTTTCATGAGAAAGGCTCAGGAAAATGAAGACAGACCCTGTACCATGGACATCTCACTCCATCTTCTTTTTTTGGGTTTCTTCCTGCTTCACGTTCTCCACAGGACTAACTTCACAGTCACTTTGAGAGCTTATGGGATGTGAGAGTGGGACGGTGGCCAAGAGAGCTGCCAGAGGCACTGGACTGAGGCACAGAGAATGATGCTCGCTTTCTTTCTCTGAAGCTTTTTAAAATTACTGCTTCCAAATACATTTCCCTATTTTTTTTTTAATTACTGAAGTATGTATTTGTGGTTTCGTAATTTCTGCACTCTGCAGGTATCTGTTGCACTGGTCAGCATTAACGCTGAAGTGCTTATTCACTGCTTTCAGGCAGAGTTATGAATAATGGTGCCTGTGTGAGAAATCTGTCCATCGTCTACATTGACATGCACTGTTATTTGGCCTAAAATTATTCTGTGACTGCAGTGCATGACACATTTTTAAAATTCCACAAATCACAATTTATTTCAGTCTTTGGGGAATGTGGGAACTATGTTACAAGCCTTTGATGCAACTATCACAGCCAAGAATGTCAGAGTTTTAAACTCGCCTTGGTCTTTAAGTGCTGTTCATGGAATATTTATTAAAAGTTTAATATATTATTAATAGTTGCAAATACATTACAGTTGTAAATCAAGCACAGGCACATCAAAAGTGTTTATAACCTGTGGTCACGGACAAGTTGTTCACCTACCAGAGTCACACAAAAAAAATCTATATTGGCTGAAATAACCATTTATTAGGACATTTATTACACATGCAGTAATTTTTACAGCCCTTCTTTGCAAGCAACTTCGATCCAGATTTAGTTTTTAAAGTCTGAACTTTTTTGGTAACAATTTCTGTGAAACTTCTTATGAGGCAACATTCAGTGTTAGTATGAGATTGCGAAATACGGTGTTCATCAGGCAGCTGTGTTTGTTGTACAGCAACTGAGTTTTCTGAGAAGCACACAACACAGTTGCCAGTGAGACAAGATCAGATCTAAAGGAAAGTTGGTGGCATGTTCCAAAGGTTCACAACTGGAAAAGGCCTTTCTTTCTCCTTTGCTGTATTGTCCAGATTAGTTTGTAATGTATAAATTATTTAATGCTGCTGGCTGTACTAAAGTGTTCCTTGCAACTGAATATTTACTGCTTCTTGGTGAATATCAATCTTTTGTTGTATGTTTAATTATGCATTAAGGCACTTTGAGTTTTCATAGGTATCATTTGATTGCTATTCAAATCAAAAGAATGATGTAATAAAACTTTCCTTTGTCATTTACTATAGCCTGCTTTAAACACAATTATTTTTCATTATATAATAATGTAATCTTGAATCTATTTAGACCCTTCCATATCTTCATTTAGGCATCTATTTAATCTTTGGTATTATTTATAGGGTAACAGCCAGAGGTGTGGGTAGATTTCAATTACTCTTACTCATAGAGGTTTCGAATTGTGGCATGAATTAGAAAGTGATCTGCAAAAGCATTCAGATGAGATGCTACTTTTTTAATAGATAAAGAGATCTAACATGAACAAAACCCAAGCAAACAGCTTTTTTTCATGTTAAATGCTGAGGTCTTTTGAACCACATATTTTTTTTATGTTCTTGATATTTGTGAAAATGTATCAAGAGATTTGGAGAGTTTTTTTAAAATTCAGCAGTGAAATAAAGAAGTTTGGGAACTGTGAAAGGCTTTTCTGGGGCCTTTTCAGTGGGTCCAGGTTCTCGTGGTACAGAAAACCTTCAGACATCAGCCTTTTTGTTACTGGCAAAACTTAAAACTAGTTTTCCTTCCCTTATTAATCCTCTTTGAATCTTTTTCCAACCTCAGTCAGAGTTTAAAAACATTCTTCCAGTCTGAAGACTAAAACTTACTCCTAACCAGTTATAGCTACTTGTTCTTTCTTTACCTGAAGTATTTCTTCTGCTTACTGCTTATCTTCTAAGTCTCAGCTCTTGTTTTGTTAGACTAAGCAAGCCCAGCTCGGAACTTTCCTCCCAAAACAGGTTTTCTCTTCCTCTGACTGAAATGATGATCTTTCACAGCACCTGTTTCAGCTGAATTTATCCTTCCTGACCTGGAGTGCATGAAGCTGTACACAGGGTTTGGATCAGAGCTCACTGGGATTTCTGCAGTGTCATTACCACCTTTCTTTCCTTGCTGCCTGCTTCACCTGATGCTAAGACTGAACGACACTCAGAGAGCAAACTTCCAAGCTGAGTTTGCCTATGACAAGGAGAAGGCAAGGACACTTGATGGGAATTTTTAATGAATCCACATGAGATGGATATGGGTTCCTCCACTGGAGATAGGACAAATTCTGCTCAGAGACCCCTTTCTAATGATAAGTCATCTTTTGGAGATGAATTTTTCCACCTTGTTTTCTGAAGCAAATAATGCCACATGCCACAACTGGGACATTTTACCTGGGAAATGAGTTTCAGATACTAATGAGCAGCTTATTTTGAGACCTGCGATGGGGACTGGGCCATCTGTATTTCACTTTCTCTTTGCCTCTGGTTTGGCAGGAGGTGTCCAGGGAATGACACAGCCTTGCCCATGGCAAAGCATAAAACCAAATGGGAGCTGGGAGTGATGGCACTTCAGCACAACTTCTCAGCATCTTCTTTCATGTCCTTTGCCACATGTGGAAATAAAATCTCTCCAGGTACTTGTTGGTGAGTAAGCAGAGCTGCCCTTGCAACTTGTTGCAACCACCCCATGAACCAAGATACTCCCTGATGCTTACTGCTCCACACACCTCCTAACATCTGTATAAAATAGCATAAAGATTCTTAATCTACCTCTACTTTTCTGAGTGGTTTAGTCACTTAATTTGAGAGGGTTTGAATTAACTGCTCTTGGGGAGTTAGAAGTATTAAACAGTGTATGAAAAGATGCAAGCCTAAACTATCAGTCAGATGTGGGCTCTGAGATTTGCTTCTAGAAGAGTTCTAGGATAAAATGCAAATAGACTTGCTACCTCCTTGGATGCTCAGTGTGACCTGCAAATGAGTGGTAAAGAGGGCAACAGAAACACCATTGCCTGATGCATAGCAAAATTCTGACTGTATCCCTCGTACTGCAGGGAGCAACCACTGCAATAGAACAAGGCAAATCGAGGGTTATTCTGAGAATGGCAACTGCAAGGCTTTGCTGAGCTGTTTTCTCAGAGATGGGCAGGATCTAGGCCATGCTGTCTCACAAAATTACAGAATTCAAACTTTTCAAAACATTGCACATGACAGTCAGACATTCAGACCCACCAAGCAAGGCAAGCCCTGTATTTTTAAGTCCTTCCTTGCCAAGTACGCAATCTTCTTGTCAGATTAGAGTCCTCTTCAAACACATACATACACACACACACACACACACACACACACACACAGAGACATCTCCTGTTGTAAGCTTTTTTTTTCTGGAAAGAATGAATTTTCTTTTTAAGAACAGCTGAAGTAATCTAAACACCATGTACTTATTGATAGGTGGGATATATTAATGTATTAACTGCAAAAATTTCTATATCAATCTAAATTCTTATGGAAATTAATTTCTCAGCTGGATTCCTTCAACTGAGGATGTTTTCTCTTTCCTCAGTCACACTTCTATTGATCTTTAAAATGAAACAAACAAATTCTTGTTATTTCAACTTTTAAAGCCAAAATCTGCTAGAAATTTTCATGGTTTGGACACTATTTTATTTTTCCTCTTCTCGTCTTTGGGCATTAGATGTAATAGCATGAACAATCTTAACAGTTTTCAGTTTTATTTTTGCATTTTAAATTGAAAAAAAACCCAAACCAGATTGGCAAGAGGGAAATTAAACTCTTCCAAGTACAGAGAAGATAAAGTTACAAAAAAGAAAAAAAAAAAAAAGCAGAAAAATTATGAAAATTTCCCAGGGAGCTTTATTTTACTGAATCTTTGGCCAACAAACAAAAGAATTATTTCCCTACCTTCCCAGGAGTTAAAAAAAATGGAGAAGGGAGTACAGGAGAAAAATCATAATGCTGATGAATTCAACAAATACGTGTTTGGAAACCAAACATCAAACCTAAATAATGTACTTCCAAGAATATCTAGATCTCACATTACTGTAGGTCAGAAGTTGTTTAACTGGAGTAATTTATACTGGAACAAACCTTTTGTAGCACAGTTAAACTTGGCTTCCTTCACAGATATTCATCCTATCCTCATTGTCTGGATTTTCTGTTAGGAATCAAACTTTATGAGTCCACCAGATATAAAAGCTCAAAGTCTCAGTATGCATTTCTCAGACTCCTTTCTACCTGCTCCAAGTTCTAGATCTTTTTCCCTGCAGAAGTGACATAAGATGTCTCCAATCAATGTCCAACAAACGCAACTGAGAAGGAACCTCTGTCCTACTTTCAGTAAGAAGAAGGATCCCTCTGCCAGTCTCTGCCACTTTCAAAACTGGAATATCCTTCTGACCTCCAGCTGCACTTGCGGATAACAAGACCTACACATATCTAAAGATGCTGTGATGAAATTATTCTCAGGTAATTCCAATCTTCTATATTTTTAGACCATTATTAGCTCTTAAGTCTTAATTGGTGCTGGATGTGTCCATCATGTACCTGTTATATCATCTGGCTGACAATTTAAAAGTAATATAATGGGGCATAAAAGCCTAAAATTAAAGAATACTTAATGGTACTTACTGTATTGATCTAAAAATAAGAAATTACAAGGAAGAAATGGTACCAGCTGGGCTAGCTCGTAAGAGACCTGCACCATCAACTATGGATGTGTACTTTTACAAAGCAGCAGCTGGTGTAAATTAGTACCAGTCCAGTTACTTCAGTAGAATGAATGTAGCATTGGCACAGAATCTGACCCTTTAAACCCCACCAAAAGCAAGATGAGAAGTGATTGCTATCTAGCTTTCTACTGAAACTTTTATTAATGAATGATACATTCAATCAGTAGAAATAAAGAGTGCCACCATAAATATTTTATTTATATTACGTAGCACTACTTCTGGGCTTACAGCCTCGTAAGGCTGTTGCTCTCCAAACATAACTAAAACAATTCTCTTTGCTTTAGAGAGCTTCACCATCTAAATGAGGAATAAGTTTGAAAATAAAAATAGGTAAACTGTACAGAACTCCAAAACTGAAGAGTCAACCTTCACTTAGCAGTTTATCATGCTTTATGGTTCAATTGTTGTAGATCTTGCTCCTGCAGGTTTTTCCCAAGTTTTGGTAGTAACTAAAGAGTACACCTGAAATGTGTCCTCAGGCTGTGAATAAAGCTGAAGTCCTGAGACCTGTATCTCATTACCATCCACACTGTATGGTGAGGTCATGTCAACATGATAGAACCCCTGGGCCAAGTCCACATGGCTGAAAGCAAGTTGCCCATCTGCATTCACTCTGCCTTGCACTTGGGCACAGGTCTCTCCTGCATGCCCTTTGGTGCCCCTGTAGCCTTGCAATGAGGTTACTCTTCTGTGCATTCACATTCTGGGGTGTCTGTAATGTTGTAAGAGTTGATTCTGAGCCTATTGTTGTGTATGAAACAGCAGGTACACATTGCCAGGCCTGACATGTGGCATGAGGGCACTTGGGAGGTGTTTGGTCTTTCTGTAACAGCAGTGGAGGACCAAGGTAAAACCTAAGACTGAGGTCTCCACCCATACTGTGTTTTGGGAACTGTCCCAGGGGTAAGCTCTCCCCACATCGCACTTGGGTATTGCATGGCAGAGAGCTAGCTGGGATTTTTCAAAATGCTTTTGGCAGAGCAAAATTAGATCCATAATCAAAGCCATGTCTTTGAAAGCTTTAAGCTCCAGAAAAGGCATGAAAAGAAGGTTTCAAAAAAATCTCAGCACTTGAAATGCGCACAAAAATATCTGACCATGTATTTTGGACCTAAATGGAAGCTAAGTTATTTTGAAGGTCTGGTCTTCTGCAAGATGACATACAAGTACAAAGCTTTGAAATCATGGGTTGGGCATATGTACCCAGTGTGACTGCTCTGACATCCAAATATATGTTTTTTGGGAATTCCAAACCTCCAGTCCTCAAATCACATCAGTATCTATTTACTTCCTCTACCTTTTGCTACTCCAGATACTGGTTACAGAAAAACAGAAAATGGTTATTGATCCTGTGAAAGTCAGGTCCTACCATATTCTAATGGAACTTATTTTATAATTGCCATTAATTATATTAACTAATTGGGTGACTTTATTTTAAATTCAAGATTATATTTCTAATTATATTGGTTCCAGTTTTAAAATGAAGTTTCTCCAACAGTTTTGGTAGGAAAATAAATGAGGGAAGGAGAACTGTGATAATTAAAAAGACATAGTCACCATATATCAATTAGTCTCATTAATATTATTCTTAGTACTAACTTGACAACACATTTTCATCTGGAAATACTGCAGCTATCTTTGTTGCATTTATCTTCTACTAATTACTTAGTCCTGGCCCAGGCAAACTTGCACAGAAAAATATTACTTCATCTATTTCCTCCATATTTCCCACAGTTAATCAGATAGGCAATGCCTTTCACTGCAGATGTGCAAGCTAACTCTGTTTCAGAACTAATACAAGACGATTTTTAACAGAAAAGGAAACACAAAATTAGACTATTTGCCAGGACACTAAGGAGAATAAACATTTTAACAGTTTTACAGAAAAAAGATTCAAAGAATGAAATCTTGCCATTGTACTGAAGTACTCCAATTTTTGAAACTCCAATGGATAGTGTCATCTTAACTTAGGAATGTGCTTTGTGGTCTGTCTGCCTGAAATACTTAAAGACTTTAAATAATCTGCCAAATTTCAATCTCTGAGTGAGAAATGTCCCCTCATTAAGCTGTTAATTATTGATATCTGCTGTCTCCTGCTGGATGACACCCTGCTGAAACAGCAGCAGTAGACCCACCTAGCCTAGCCCAAGTAAAACAAATAAAGTATAGCAAAACTTCCTTTACTTTTTATGCTATGCAGAGTTTCACAACTGTATAACCTGTAATAGCTCCAGGGGCAATCAGGCTTAACATGTTCAGAAGCCTAAATCTCAATGTGCATTTTAAAGGATTCTTACATGCCTGAAAACACAAAGAACTGTTGGGATTTTCAGCAGCTGTTAGATGCCTCATATCTGTTTATTGCCATGATAGTCGCAAATAGCGAGATGATATATATGGATATCTGTAGTATGTAGCATATACATTAGGTACAATATAGTATATAGCACATATAGGTACTCTATACATACAATTACACACTATATATATTGT
The DNA here is from genome assembly GCF_000695765.1 of Mesitornis unicolor. Lineage (NCBI taxonomy): Eukaryota > Metazoa > Chordata > Aves > Mesitornithiformes > Mesitornithidae > Mesitornis > Mesitornis unicolor. Next base: position 2,337 of record NW_010208607.1, on the reverse strand, counting down.
TTCAAATTCCCCAGGTATTTCAGAACCTGTTTTGTCCTTTAGACAAAAATTTGAGGTGTGCATGGATAGTGTATCTATCATAAATATTTACACCATCATTGTGTTTGGAAAACTTGCATATCTGAAATGTCTGCCTGCCATTGTGCATCCACCTCTGTCACCATCACTTGTTTCTTTTAAAGCTTTTTCTTGACACCTTGCATAAACTGTTAGCATCCTGGTTTACAAACCAGGTTGCTGCTTGGCCTCCGTCCAGACTACAAATTTGCCTTTTAGTGGCAAATTACTCCTTTAGAAAGGGGATTTATACCCCTACAGCTTCCCACACAGTAGCACACCAGTATGCACATGCACAGATGAAACCCTCGATGATCAGTCTAACTCATGCACAGAGATACTTTATTGACAGCTTACGAGAGGTGCTGGTTGCTGGCCAGGCTCCTCCAGCATTTTTCCCTTTTCCCTTTTCCCTTGCACGTTGCTGTCCCTCCTCTGTCTGCTTTGCTTCCTCTGCCTGCTGCAGGCCCAAACAGGGCTGTTAAACAGGGGCTTTTGGGCCTCTGCTGGCTTATTCAGAACTGGCCCAGGTACCCTCAGGGCACTGAATGACATTTTTGAGACTGAACCAGTGGACTCCAAAGGAAGGGCTTAAGCAATTTCACCTGGCTGTCAGTACTGTTTCAGTTATTGTAACTCACCTCTGGGGAAAGGTTACCCTGTTACATCTGTCTTGTACTCTCCTAAAGTGAGGACAAAGAAAAGACAATAAAATAATATTTAAGGGTAAGAAAGCATCTCTGGTAGGGAGAAAGAAGCTATTCTTTTTGCTACCTGAAACCACTTCTGGTGCTTTACCTGAAATCACTTTATTGAACATCTCCTGCAAAACTCTTGCAATGAAAGATGTGGCCACCAGACCCAGAAAGGAGCATTACAACCCACCACACATGTCTCCACCTCACAGAGCTATCTCTTCATATGTCCTTGGCTGGCAGTCAAGCCATTGGCTTGGGTGGGCTACTTGGACTATAGTCAGGGGTGGGATAACAGAGGAGTAGAAAGGATGAAAACAGATGGTTCTCGTGTGCATGTGCATACATGATCTACAATGAAGTCCCTCTTTCATTCTCTGTAGAAGACGAAAGACAGATTGACAAACATTCACTGGCTGGTTATTTTCACTTTGATTCTAACATGATGCTTTACTCCACAAGGCTCCGGGCCATGTAGTATGTTCTGGCAAGGAGCATGTGCTAATCCTACAGATTAACTGCAGGAGGTCTCCAGCAGCCCTTCTCTGACATATGCAGAATTTATCATGGGCACTTGGGCTCTCCTCTCGGCTTTGGCACTGCCAGTTCACGCCATATGAAAGGAGCTATGCCTTCTGGCACTTCTCAGCTGTGTTAATTAAACCCTACAGGCTAACCTATGTCAATATAATTTCTTTATAGCCCATTTCAAATATGATCAATGAATAGTTGACAGGAAAAGATTTTTTTTTCCTGAAGGGATCAATTAGAGAAATAATTTGAGCATTGCCCTCAAGAATAGCTGGGAAGGAAATTATATTGCCATTGTTGGCAGTTTTCCACCATTCATCTGTATTAGCCATTTGTTGGCTTTTGTCAATAAGATCTTATTTTTGTCCAGTTTTTTCCTGGAATTGGAATTCTTTACAGGCTGTTAGGCTACTATGAGATATAATTAGAAATACAATTAGTGATTCTAACACTCCATTCTTCTGTCCCCAGGGAAACTCCATTGAAATTGTTTCAAGTTTAGGCCTATGCAGAAAAATAATATGGTTTATCACAAGAGGGAAAACATTTTGTGCAAATAAACAGAGATTAAAATATAGTCAGTGAAAACTGCATTCTTCCTGGGCACAGAGAGACAAAAGATTATGTGGCCAGCCTTGTAATAAATCCACTGCTTTCCAGAAAGGAGGCAAGAACCAAACAGAAACAAAAAGGCAAAGCTATATGAGAACTTGTTTCCCATCTGGAAAATTGTATTTGAAAATAATTTCTGTCCAAATAGCCTCTCACCTAACTTTTAAGGTGTATTTGGACCACTTCTAACTTCTGAGGAGCTTTGTATTGGGTTTTCTGTGAGGGTTTTTTAGTTGTGTCTTTGGTAATGGGGTAAGGGCTATGGAGATGGCCCTTTAAGAAGCTATCTGAAAAAAAGCTCCCCCTCTTCCTTTGTCAGACCCACATCTGACCAGGGCCAAGCCAATCAGTGCCCCTGCAAATTCATGTATTTAAGGGGGGTGTAGGGCATGCCTCTCTTTCTCTGGCACCGGCTCTGACCAGCGCGGCCCCAGGTGCAGGT
>NW_010208606.1:0-5429 GCF_000695765.1 Mesitornis unicolor | reverse complement strand
CCCTCCCAACTCCTGACATGCTGGGATTCTGAGAAATCAAGATTCGGGTCCCCATGTTGGTGGGAGAGGTCTGTAGGACCAACATCTGCAAACAGAGCTTTGCTAGAGCCTATTCTCCATTCTGGGGACCAGGGACCCATGGGGACCTCTGGCCCATGGATGGCTGCAGGTCTGGACTATGCAGTTCTTGTTATATAGATATATTATATAGATATATTGTTACACAGATATTTTCAACACCGTGCAAACCAGGCAAGAATGAAAGAGAGAAGAATTAAGAATCAATTTTATGAGTATTTTGGTTGTCGCCTGTCTTTTCTGTTGGCTGCAAGTGATGGCAATGGAACACAAAAAGCATTTAGGATTTTAATCCTAATTTACCAGTTAGCTGGACTCATGGACCAACATAGGAATGAGACCTTTGGATATCACTTGGTCCAGTCCCAGAGGCTTTGCTAAGCTATTTTAAAAGTAATTTTAGCGGTTTTATTTTCCAAGAACAGTACGAAATACTGGACTTGTCCTAAGGCAGGATCCGATATTTTATTCTGTCATTTCTGATACATTTTTATAACCTGCTATTAAAACTCCCCAAGAGTAGACAGTCCACCCCAGCTGCAGGTAATCCATCCCCACACTAATGTCACCTCATGAGAGCAAACTTTCCTGATTGCAGAATAAGAGAAACTCACACATCAACTGAATCAAACAACATTTATTTTACTGACTGGCTTGGTAGCTGAATCCTGATTTTGTCTGGGCTATCAGGATTGTTAACTCTGTGCTAACGAGGGCAGCGTTAAGAGGATGCTGCACTTGGGAGTGTATAAAGATTGAGGATGGAGAGGTAAATTCATAGGTATAACCACTGCTATATGGTCCCTTCCTACTGCGGATCCCATCCCATCCCATCCCATCCCATGCCATCCCATGCCATCCCATCCCATGCCATCCCATCCCATGCCATCCCATCCCATCCCCCTGTTTTAAGCAACCCAGGACATTTGCCTTCTCTCCAGGAAAATCAGAGCACCTAAATGCCTCACTGTATAGCAGAACTCGATCTAGTGAGGGAAAGGAGAAGAAAACGCAATATAATAGGCCACGATCTAGTGCTATCTATAAATATTTTACCAGGAAAGGTATGCGACTGGTTTTTTGAACAAATCCCCAGCCACAGCTTTAATAAAGTGCCTTTAGCATGCCACTCTGCCGTGTTTAAATCTAATTCCAGTTGTCAGTCAAATCGCTGTATGTTATTAACCTATGGGCATAATTGCCTATTCCGAGTCCGCAGCTCTAAGAGGCTTTATGTATGCTTGTAATAAATGAAATAACTTTTATGATTCCGACTCACAGTTGAACGCGTTGACATTGAAAATTACAGACGCGTACGCGTTTTTTCTTTCCCTATAGAAGACGCTATCGGCGCTGTTACGACTGCAGAGGAAGACCCGTGGTAGCGGGGAAATGACAGAGCTTTGCATTAGCTCATCTCTGCAGCTGGTGCCACATGGAAACACTTCATCCGATCTTGCTTGAAAATAAAAAGATCTCCATACAAAATAAGCAAACGTCGATAAAATTGCCACTGCTTGTGTTGGCGATGGAAAAATCCTCATAGGCTCCCGTGGCCAAAGCGATTTATGTCAGATTTAGGCATTGCTGGCTGCTGTCTCTCCATCCCCAACCTCCTCCCTCTCTCCCACCATGTCTTATGTTGTGCCTGGAGGAGGAAGCGATGCTGAAGGGGCAACTGGCTTTTGGGTTCTTTTTTATAGGTGAACATGAAATGCAAAGGGCGAAGTCGGCATTTTCCAGCCTTTTTGTGCTCCTGAAAACCATGGCACATGTGGGAGGGCAGCCAAGGGTCATTGATCACCAAAGGATGTAGGTATTTTGGGCAGCAGGTCCCAAAAACCATCATCTGAGCCTCTTTTGGGTGTCACCAGGCTTTACAAGAGGTTATGCACCTCCAGCAGTATTCTGTGCTGGGACCATCTTGCCTGGCCATGATGGGCCCCTTGGCCTCTAACGTTTGCCCAAACCTTGTTCATATTCATAGATTGGGGCTGGAGACTGGGACTTTTAGCCATCCGAAAGGTACATGGATAGTCCCCACTGGCCTGCTGGACTGCTTCCTGGGTGGGCAGAGAGATGGGCATCTCCAGAAGGTGGTTTGTCTTGGAGGTGAAGCATAGCTGTCCGTCAGTGACGGGCATTCACACCATGACCACGTCCACAGGCAGGAGAGGGCCTTTGGGCAGCTGAGATTTGGCAGGGTGAATCTCACCTCTGCAGCTCCTCTACCTCCCTAACCTAAAGGCTGCTGGAGAGAGGTTGGGACACTTGGAAAACACTTGTTGAGGACCAGACCCTGCTTTAAATACCGCAAGGGACAGGAGGAGCATCTTCCACTGAGCATCCAGCCTGTCCCCAGCTCCTCAAACCCCCTCAAGAGAGAGACAGCAGGGAGGGGATGAATCCTCCAGCCAGGCTGCTCAGTGCTTGCCTTGGGTATGGGGAGAGGTTGTGCTGCTGGCCACCTCCAGTGACCAAAAATGGTCCCAAAATACAGAGTGAGACCCTTCTCACTTGGAAACACCGTGTCTTTTCTTCGGGACAGGAAGGGTCCAGCCTCCAGCTGGCATGGCTTTTAGTACTGGGGCATGCTCCTGTCCTAAAATCATGGTGTTTCCGCTGAACTATATGAAGGACCAGGGTTTTTGGGGCCAGAATGTGTATGTTTATCTATCATGATATATAGGTTCACATGAGGAGTGGGTGATACCATTCAAATCTTTATTTCCTGGCATTGATAGTGATTAAGGAACTGTGATTTCACCGGGTATCACATCACCTCTAAACCTTTGCATGAGGGTCCACATAGCTTCTCAACAGTCTTCCCAAACTGTTGCCTCCCAACCCACCTGATCTTGTTGAGGAGGTCGGGATCTGCCCCTCCAACCTCAGTGCAATGGGAGCCATGGGAATCCTTCTTCTTTACCCATCCCCTGGCATACAGGACCTCTCGCATCAGAGCAGCCCCATTCCCACCTCAGGGCTCAGCCCTGGCTCCCTTTCCCGTGTGCAGTGTTTTTTTGGCTATGACCCTTGGCTGAGGAGCAAAGGTACCGGGATACCATAGTAGCATCACCGCTCCATCATCACAGCACAACTTGGGATCATATGCAACTGTGTGAGAGCCATGGTAATGGTGTATCCTCCATCATCACCAGCTGCTTCCAGCTCTGGGGCTGCAGGAGATGTGAGCGGCCTCTCCTTGCTCCTTTGGTTGCTCATCGCCCGCAGGCTTGGAGCAAACCTGCTCACGCTGAGCATCTTGGCATTGCCAATCCATTGGGTCTCCACGGTCTTTAAACGCGGCCCCTGATTGGAATTAATCTAATTACCAGGCAGATTCTGGGCATTTGGGGTGATGGGAAAATGACATTTTGAGGGGTTGCTTTAAGATGTTTTAATAGGAGGAACGGGATGGCCCTGCTGTGCGGGAGCATCATTAAAGCTCCATCCCTGCTCCTCAGGGCACCACATTCAGCTTCCCTATTTGACCCCTTAATTTCCAGCAGTGACGTCACCGAAATCCCTGTTTGTGGCCTCGCTGGCGGACTAAATTTAGAGCTTTTGAGATGATTTGTGACTCTGTTGCTGGGGGGAGGTAGGGGAAGGGGGTGTCTTGAGGAGGGACATTCGAGTCCTCTTTTTTTCATTGAGCTTGGTCGGGCTTTGAAGACTGTGGAGTGGAGATGATGGTGCTGTCCAAGAAGAGCGGAGGGGAAAAAAAATAGAGGACTCTGGGTCCTTTTTATAGCCTAAGCAATTTTATCGAGCTCATTGCTTAGCCAAGACATTGAGAAAGGATTTTCCCTTCGAATCCTGATTTGATTTCCCAATAAAACGCCCGCTTTGACTGCTGCTGCTAGGAGATGCGTTGGTTTGCGGTTCAAGGAGGCAGGCGGCATAAGAAATAAATGGCAAAAAGGAGCTGGATGCTGCAGGGATGTGGAGGAAAAGACCTTTCTGCATGGAGACCATCGTCCTTCATGGGGCTGGGCGAACAGCAGAGCTGGGAACTCAGTGGAGAGCTGGGAAATGAGGGAAATAAAGGAATTTCCCACATCTTTCTGCCTCCCCGCTGGAGCATCTTGAGTCAGCCCAGCGCCGCAGTCGCAGGCGAATCAGCCAGGGGGTGGGCGTAGGCAGGGAGGAATAAAAACAGCATAAAAATCGCAGATGGAGGGGTCTATGCCCCACTTTGCTGCTCCATCCATCCCTCACCTCTCCCCGCATCCTGGGGTACACCGGGGTCCCTCTCCCCGGCCCTTTCCAGCGCACGACCTTGGGGCCAGACGCCTGAAGGTTATTTGGGGGCATCGCTGTGTTAATCAAACGTCCGCACAAGCTGCTTAATTCCACCTCCCCCCCATCCTTATAATCCAAGCGGGGACAGATTCGAGCCGTTATGTTTACATCGGACTGCGGGCGGAGGGAGGAAGGAGGGGACGAGGAAAAGGCACGGGGGGGTGGCTGACGTGCTCGGAATAAAATTGTGCCACCTCCTTCTCCATCCCTCGGCGAAACAGAAATCAAATGCATCTGTCCACCCCCCTGCACCATTTCCCCGACCCCAAAAAGTGTCCACCCAGAAGAGGAGGGGCCGCTCCGCAGCTCATCCCGAGGGGGCAAAAGGTCTTCGAGAAACCCCCGGCCTGATTTATTCAGGGCAGAGCAATATTTCTTGGGATTAATATTAATAAGAGCCTCCTGCCCCCTCCGATCCATCCCCCTGAGGCAGTCAGGCCCTGGCGGGGTACCAGGCCTCCCGCCTCGGGGTGTGAGGTGATGGCGTCTCTTCCTCCCAGGCAATAAATGGGGTTGTTTATTTATTTGGGCTTATTTAGGTCTTGTTTCGCTCTCCTGTGCCGCAGCTCCTGAATGGCAAAGCCGTTTCACTGGCTCTCTGAGTGAGGGCTGGGTGCTGCCGGGGCCAGCGGCACTGCGGAGGGATGCATCCTGCAGGGATGGGGGCAATCCCAAATAGAAGAGACCCCAAATCTCTATTTTTCCCCCCATGTTATTCATTAAACAGGAGCTCTCTGCCTGTTCAGACCCTCCTGGAGGTCCAGGATTCGAAGGCGCCCGCCTAGGGTTGAGCAGGCGACCGTGGGGCTGCCAAATTGCAAGGTCAAGGTTTTTATTTTGGGGGTGGGTTATTTCATATGATGCTGAATGCGGGTCCTTTGGGGGGGCTCTTGGGGGGGGTCCTGCCTCTGCTGCTGGAAGAGACGGGCGAGAAACCTCCGCGAACAAAGGAGAGGATGCAGCGAAAGAGCTTTATTGGCGCGGCGCGACCCGATTGCGGCATCCGCACCAGCCGGGATGCGAGCCCGGGGGGGGGAAGCGGCCCC
>NW_010208605.1:0-1688 GCF_000695765.1 Mesitornis unicolor | reverse complement strand
ACATCTGAGGTGACGGTGACACCACCTCACACCCGAGGTGATGGTGACACCAAATCACCAAGGCTGCTCCTGGTGACGGGGACTTGGTGTGGTGCTGCTGCGGGTTAAATGAGGGGGCCCCAAACACCGCGCAGCCGCTCGCTCGGCTAATAACAACTAATAATAATAATTAATAACTAATAATGACTACTGATAATAACTAATAATGACTGTTGATAATAACTAATCATAATAACTAATAATGACTACTGATAATAACTAATAATGACTGTTGATAATAACTAATCATAATAACTAATAATGACTACTGATAATAACTAATAATGACTGTTGATAATAACTAATCATAATAACTAATAATGACTACTGATAATAACTAATAATGACTGTTGATAATAACTAATCATAATAACTAATAATGACTACTGATAATAACTAATAATTACTAATAATAACTATTGATAGTAACTAATTACTGATAATAACTGCTGATAATAGCTAATATTAACTATTGGTAATAACTAATCATAACTAATCAGCGGTTTATAATAACTGATTACTACTAATAACTATTGATAATTAATAATGACAACTAATAATAACAGCTAATAATAACTACTGATAACAACTATTGATAATAACTAATAAGAATAACTAATAATAACAGCTAATAACTACTGATAATAGCTAATAATAATTAGTAGTAACTATTGATAATAACTAATAATAATCACTAATAATAACAGCTAATAATAACTACTGATAATAACTAATAATAATTACTAATAACAACTAATAATAGCTACTGATAATAGCTAATAACTATTGATAATAACTAATAAAAATAGCTAATGATAACGCCTAATAATAACTAATAATGACTAATAATAACTAATAACTAATGACTAATAATGACTAATAACACCTAATAACGAAGAATAACTAATAACTAACTAATGACTAATAATAACTGATAACTAATGGCTAATAATAACACCTAATAACGAATAATAAATAATAACTAACTAATGACTAATAATAACTAAGAACTAATGACTAATAATAACTAATAATAACACCTAATAACGAAGAATAACTAATAACTAACTAATGACTAATAATAACTGATAACTAATGGCTAATAATAACACCTAATAACGAATAATAACTAATTAATGACTAATAACTAATAATAACTAACAACTGGTGACAATGACTACTCGCAATCACTGACAACGGCTCTAATCTCTAAACCAGGGTTGTAGTCGAGTCCCTCCCGAGATGTGAGGCCCGGAGGAGGAGGAGGAGGAGGAGGAGGAGGAGGAAGGGAAGGGCCATCCCCAGCAGAGTCCCCAGTTCCAGTGAGTGTGGCGTTATGGGATGGGTCGCCCCGCTGCCAGCCTGGGCTGATGGCCCCGGTTCCCGCTCCCCGGCCTCTGCACCCCGTTATCACCAACCTGCCCCACACCTTGGTCACCGCACACCGGCACCGCCCGAAACTCAACCAAAGCCTCCGGTCAGCCCCGCTCCCGTTAAATCAGAGCTGCAGGCGTCTCAAAAACGGCACTTTTCGGAGAAGAAACCGGTTTCCCGGCGACAACGGGACAGCGGAAAATGAGCTGGAACCGAAACCGGGACCCCCGGGACGGAGCCGGACCCGGCATCGCTGCGGGAGGGACCGGGGCGGG
>NW_010208604.1:0-530 GCF_000695765.1 Mesitornis unicolor | reverse complement strand
GGTGGTCCCTGTGTCCCCCCCACGGTCCCCCCCCGTGTCTCTGCCTTGTCCCTCCGTGTCCCCATGCTCATATGTCCCCAACCGCCACCTCCATGTCCCCAAATCTCTCCTTCTCCGTCCTCACCACCACATCCCGCACGTCCCCACATCTCCCCATCCCCACGTCCTCCATATCCCCATGACTCCACACCTCCAATGTCCCCGTGGTGTCCCCAAGGCTTCCTGGAGAAGGACGGCCAGCAGTACTGCCGCCCGGACTTCTGATGTCCCCATGTCCCATCCCCAGGGCCACTTCACATCCCATGTCCCCACCTCCCCTGCTCCCTGATGTCCCCGTGTCCCCATATCCCATCCCCAGGGACACTTCACATCCCACATCCCCACCTCGCCTGATCCCTGATGTCCCCATGTCCCATCCCCAGGGACACTTCACATCCCATGTCCCCACCTCCCCTGCTCCCTGATGTCCCCGTGTCCCCATATCCCATCCCCAGGGACACTTCACATCCCACATCCCCATCTTACCTGGT
>NW_010208603.1:9517-23646 GCF_000695765.1 Mesitornis unicolor | reverse complement strand
GCCTGCCCCTTGCCCCGCCGCCGGGGACGGTGGCCGCCAGGCGCCGGGAGGCGCAAGACTGGGCCATGGAGCAAGGGGAGGCAGCTGCACCGGTGACCGAGGAGAGGAGTGGGGAGGAGGAGGATGACTTCGGCTACAGGCTCTTCCCCGACCGGGACAAGAAGCCGCAGAGCTTCCTGGCCCGCAGCCTCTTCACCTTCCACAACAGGTGTCAGCTGATGCTGAGGATGACCCTGGAAACGAGTAAGCGCCTCTCCGGCGGACGCGGGCCCGGCGCAGCGGAGGGCTCCCTGAGTGGAACCGGCAACGCCCGTGTCCTCCGCTGGAGCGGCCTGGCGACGACGGTGACCTTGGACTGCAGGGTCTCAGGGCGGGAGCTGCTCTCCTTACGCTGTCTCTGCCCTCTCTGCTGCGGCTGGACGGGGTCCTCGCAGGCGGTGGGGTGGGGCTGCTGACCGAAGGACACGCTGATTTTTGGTTAAGACAACAAAAATACAGTTTCAAAAGTGTCTGTGTCCTTTTTTTTCCCCCTATCAGAAAGTCCTTATCTACTTCTTCCTCTTGAGAATTTGAGAGGATTTGTCGATTTCTAGTTTATTTGTGCCCTTTTCACTATGCGATGTTGACTGTGAATATTACTGAAAGCAATGGTCACTATAGGCCACTCTACTTAGGTCTACTACTACTAAAATAACATCAGAAGTTACTTGATTCCCAATATATACAAAAGCTTTGTATATCTCACAATTCTATGTCATGATTCTATATCATTTTATATAGCATGACCTGTAGCAGATGCCAGTTGTATTGCATTAGGGTTAAATACTGCAAAGCATGAATTTGCATGTAGTGCTTTTCCCTTTTTTTCTTTAACTGTGTATTTTGATTGTAGATTACTTTCAAAACTTTTGTCTAGAGAAATTGATTGCAGCAATGTTTTTCTAGATCCGTATGCGCAACTTCTTCTTGAGGCTATGAAGCAATCTGGTTGGTATGTAAACTAATTCATCTTGTTCTGTGTAGTAACATCTCTGTTATATGGAGTTACTGGTCTTTTTCAAATTCTTCCTTATAACTTTGCTTGTTTGGATCTTTCAGCACTGTCTTCAATGACCGACACTTTTCTTGTGAAAACTGTGATGGCTGTGTCAGTGGAGGTTTTGATTCTGCCACATCTCAGGTAGGCACTGGACATTGTCCTTCTTCAAAGGACTACAATTTTTTAAAATATTTTTTGCTAGGATTAAGTCTACTAATGTTGATATCTAAGTTAAAGTCATGAAAACAAGATAAATGAAAGGTGTTCCATGGCACTGGAACTAATATGCTGTAGAGTGATGAGGCCGTTAATGTTGAAATACACATCTAAAGAATCTAAATGCTGTACATGATGTGTGCTGGGTCTCTGAGAAGTAAGGGAGGTATTGAAACTTGGTGAAAAGACTACCTATATCTTTTCTTCTACAGATTGTTCTGTGTCAGAACAACATTCGCCAGCAAGCCCATATGAACCGTGTGGTTGCACATGAATTGATTCATGCTTTTGATCACTGCCGTGCACATGTTGACTGGTTTAAAAATGTCAAACACTTAGCATGTTCAGAGGTAAGTTAAAACTCTTCCTAATGTTGTAATTTTATTAATTACTGCTGGTTATTGGGGATGTTTCATGTTTAAATAAGCATGCTGTTAGATATACTTCATTTGGTTTAATCCTGTTCATACATTTTGTCCTTTCTGTCAGGTCAATCTAAATAGTTCACTGAGAAAAACAAATGTTTAGTTTTTACAAATATTAGTAAGTCAGTGTCATATTAAGTAGAATGAAATAATTGTGAGTGTCACCATAACAAGAAGTGGTTTTTAGGAAATGAGAGTAGTTAGAGATGAAAAAATATCCACATGTTAATCAAACGTTTATGAGGTTCTTTTTCTCCCTTGCAAATCTTGGTGTGTTAGGTAGTTACCACAGTAGTATGGTAACCTTGTGTTTGTTTAGAATTTTTTGGTTAACAACAAATTTGTATTTTCTTATACATTTTTGATTAATTGTGATGTTGCTAATAGTATGCTTTAGTTATGACTCCACGTCCATTTCAGAGGACATAGGATTTTGTTGCTTGAAAGGCCTTAAAAACTGAGGCATTAGGAGATGGAATTAAACTGAGCACAGGCCAGGAAGGATTCCTCTTGTCTACATTACTCGCGTATATTAGCATGCTTTTAGTTGATTTCTGATGTAATACGTAGCACTTAACCACAGGAAAACTTACCCTATGAAAGTACATTTTTGTGACTCTGAATTAAGTGGCTTTTTAACTGTTTGGGTTTTTTTGAATATATAAAATTATATAAAAATGTTATAATGCCTTTTTTTGGTGGGTTTTTTGGTTGTGGGTTGGTTTGCTTGTTTCTAATGAGAACATATTTGATTCTAGACTTAAGAAGAGCACAAGTTTTACCTAAAAACAGTATATGAGAGAACCAACATGATGAGTTTGGTACAGAACAAACCAGGTTTCATAAAAATTAATTTTAATTCATTAATTGAATTAATATTTGCTGTGGAAGAGAGTCACAGTCATGTATTATCTTTATCTTTTTATAGATAAAACTTAATGAAGTAACCTTACGTGGTATTAGGAAAGCCATTCTGTATACCTGGGGGGGTTGTCCTTGGCTGGCTGCCAAGCACCCACCAAGCCATTCTCCAATTCCCCCTCCTCAGTAGGACAGGGGAGAAAAATAAAAGTCTTATGGATCAAAATAAGGACATGGAGGTCATCCAGCAGTTACCATCATGGGCAAAATGCACTTGTGGGGAAGATTAGTTTAATTTATTGCCTATTAGTGGCAGTAGACACAGTAAAAATACCCTTTCCCCCCACCTCTGCTGCTTTCCTGGCTCAATTTTGCTCCTTCATTCCTGGCTCTTCTGTCTGCTCTCCCTCAAAGTGTCATGGGGAGGTGGGAAATGAGGGCTGCAGTCAGTTCATAACACTTTATCTCTGCTGCTCCTTCCTCCTCACACTGTTCCCCTGTCCCAGTGTAAGGTCCCTTCCACAAGATACAGTCCTTGATGAACTCCAATGTGGGTCTTTCCCATGGGCTGCTGTTCTTCAAGACCTGGTGCAGCTTGGGTCCTTTCCACAGCGTACAGTCTTTCAGGAATGGGCTGCTCCAGCATGCATTCCCCCACTGGCCACATTTCCTGCCAGAAAACCTGTTCCTACCTGGCTACTCCATGGGCTGCAACTTCTTTCAGGGCATGTCCATCTGCTCTGGTGTGTAGTCTTCCTCAGACTGGAGTGTGGGTATCTGCTCCACTGTGTTCCTTCACAGGCTGCAGGGAGACAACCTGTGTCACTGTGGTCTTCTCCATCTATTTGTCAGTATTTTTTTGTCTAAGCATTTACAGAGTGCAGAATAGAGCATGTAAGCCTCAAACAAAATTAGAGAACATACATGAAACAAGATTGTGCTTGTTCTTGCTCTTGTTGGGATTATTTGTTTGCTTCTGGTCTCTTGATACTTATTTTATTATATGATGTTTATAATTTTCATTTTCAGCTTTTTCATTCTTACATTTCATATTTTCCATGCATTTATTCTCATTCTGGTACTCGGTTATAGCAAATCTAGTTTTTCTTACATTTCCTAACTGAGGGCATAGAGTGTGGAACAGGACAAGACAGTTAACAAGCTAAAACATACATACTTGTTTAAATGTGACTTCTCCTAAAGCAGGTGGGTTACTGCTCTTCTGGATATTGCAGCTGTAGTCTTTGAAAGGTATCTGCCTTTTCTCCTGACTCTTTTTATCAGCTTCTGATATAGACTGGGCACAATACTAGTTTCCATGGTTTTTCAGCAGTTCATATATGTGTGTATACACACACATATATATGATCTCTTCCGCTCATTCCTTTAGCGGGAAATTTACAAGTTGTATAGTAATAATTTGCAGATCATTGAGGCTCAGAGGGGAGATATAAAGGGTAATGTGTACTCAATAATTAGAAGTGGTCCTGGAGATATTCCATACTAGCAGTCACCAGAAAGATATTGAAGAAAAAGATCTGGTTTTCTATCTTTGTCCATGTATTTCTCTGATCATGTGGCTTTTTTTTTTCCTCAACAGATTCGTGCTGCTAATCTCAGTGGAGACTGTACAGTGATGAATGAAATAGCCAGGTTTAAGTTTGGATTGAAAGGACACCATCAGGTAAAGACTGCAGATGTTAAAGTCTGCTGATGTTATGAGCCGTCTTTGCCTACTTGATCTCAGCCTTCTATACTTTCATAGCTGAGAATGTCAGAGAAAGAAGTAGGCGCCATGGACTTCCTGCTTTCTCTAAATTAACCTTTAGTAACCTTCATTGATTAATGATTTTTTTTTCCACCTTGTTATTTTTGTTGGAGTGAAATTCCAGAATGCATGGTCATATCATTGAGCATTGCCACTGACAGTGGGTGGTTAATTAGAACCAAACAAAAAACAGGGTTTGCAGGAAATATACTGGAAACACCTTACCCATTATAAGTGGGTAAAACTCTAAAAAGCCTTTGAAAACTGGAGGAAAGAGAATGACAGGTGTTCTAAATAATCACGTGTGTTAAGTCTTATAGGAATTATCTTTTCCTAATAGTAATGAAGACTATGGGTTGAGTCCCAAGTAGTTGTTTATGTTAGCGTGGCAGTTAGCTTGTAGCTGGGGATATTTACATCTTATTTTATCTTGTAGTAGACAAACTGTGTAAGCAAAAGTTGCCATAAAGACAAAATGAAGCCAGTAGAGTCGTCATTCCTTTTATGTCTTATAGCATTTCAATTTGAAAAGTACTAACTCGTATTTATGACTGTTTCTTTTGACATATTTTCTTTTGTGTACAAGTTGTACAAATACTTGATACTTACAACAAACACCAAATAGTGTTTTAATTCCTGTTCTAAGGAATATATTTTACTTATCTGGTTGTTTATTTGCATGTGGAAAACTAAAACACATAGTTAACACAGGATGGAACAAAAATGTCCTTTAATGCTTATTACTGTCATCATTTAACTCTTCTGTTATACAAAATTACTTTGTATGTAGTAGGAGTTAATATTTGACAAAATTTTGGAAAAAAATTATTTATACTAATAATGACAGATGTTTCTTTATCTAATTCCCACTTTAGACTTGTGTCCGAGACAGAGCAATTCGTTCCATTCTGGCTGTTAGAAAAGTTAGCAAAGAAACAGCAGAAAAAGCTGTGGATGAAGTTTTTGATGCTTGCTTCAATGATCTGGAACCTTTTGGAAGAATCCCGCACAGTAAAAAAGATGCAAAACGTGCTTATAGAGACTTTCAGAACAGAGACCGGTATAATGCTAATTTGTGAAGAAAAATTGTGAAAAATTGTGTTATATCTGATAGTTCTATAACATCTGGAGTTAGAGTCTACGCACACAGTGCTCGTGGAAAGGACAATTCTATCAAATGTATCAATTTTGTAAAATTCTCCAGGAGCCAACTTCCATGAAAGTAAGCAAAGTAAATGAACAAAACTAAAAACCGTGTTTTCCTCACCTGTTACTCCAGCAGGATAATTTAGTACAGCAAATGACTTGTCAAAAATGATTTGCACATTTCAATGCACGTTTAATTCCACTCAGTCTGGTTAGGACTTGGTTTCTGAAAGTTTTGTGGTTACTGAATAAATCTTTTCATAAAATCTTTACATTTCCACCATCTTTGATACACAGTCATAAACTTGGTGATCTTCATCAGTTCGTTTTAGAAGATGGGCAACTGAACTATGGTTCTTAGGTCTAGATTTAATAACTATGGCTAAACTCAAAATTTAATAAACTACCACATTTTTTTGAGCATCTCCTGAAATTCTTGGAATTCTAGCTCATCTAATATTAACTTTACACATACACAAAACCCTTTGGCTTTTTAGGAATTTAACTGACAATTCTGCTTATCCAATCAAACCTACAAGCTGGATAAGCATTAGTGAGAATCTGTCCACCAGGCTGAGCTTTACTTAAAATGCTGGTGTAGCTTGTGGTCATCTTCCCATACTTGCTAGGTAGGTAAGTCCATTTGAGGAACATAAGAAGCTGCTAGCTTCATGTTAAGGCTGAGAGAAGCTGTCTCGTTTCTCCAATATTTCAATATATAAGGTATAATCATTCCAGAGATTAAAGAGAACCATGGTTTCTTTTGTTTCTTGAAATTAAAGGTGTGATTCAACCATAGGTATGGTTCACTGACATAATGGAGATCTGGGTTCCCAGTCAAAGGCTTGTAGGTATAGCTGCTGTACAGTTACTGGATCTAGACTCAAGTGGGAAATTTAGTTCCACAAAAGATTAAATAGTGCCCTGGTTGTTACTATTTCATACAAAGTGCAAAACATTTCAGACAGGCTTTCAACTTCATAGGATGTCAAGGTCTGAGTAGTGGTGGTAGTGTCAGTTTTCCTGTGTGAAGTTGTTCACAACTGCAGAAGCATAGAATTGCTGAGGTTGGAAGGGACTGCTGGAGACACTACTGTTACAACCACACTGCACAGAGGAGGGTCAACTAAAGGTTGCTGAGGAGCGTGTCTGGTTGCGTTTTGGATATCTCCAACGATAAATGCTGCAGCCTCTCAGGATAACCTATTCCTGTGTTTGATCACCCTTGCAGCTTTGTTTTGGTTGGTTTGGGTTTTTTAATCCTTGTGTGTAAATGGAGTTTCCTGTATTTTACTTCGTACCAATTTCCTCTTGTCCTTTCCTTGGGAACCACTGAGAAGACTCTAATTCACTCTTTTCTACTTCCACTCTTGCCTCATCAGGTATTAATGCACATCGTTAAAATCTCCCTGAACTTTCTCTTCTCGAGGCTGAAGAGTCACAGCTTTTGGTCTTTTTGTAGGTTGGATGTTCCAATCCATTTATCACCTTTCATCAGTTTGCTGGACTGACTCTACTATGTCCATGTCTTTCATGTACTGGGAAGCCCAGAACTGGACTCCACCAATGCTGAGCAGAGTGGAAAATCACCTCCCTCAACCTGTTGACAGCACTTCTAATGCAGCTCAGGAGGCTATTGGCCTTGTTTACTGTAAGGCTGTGTTGCTTGCATACAACCTGGTGTCCAACAGTGCTGCCAGGGCCTTTCCTGCCAACCTTCTTTCCACCTAGCTGATCAGTCCATGCTGTGTGCTGGTACCTGTGGTTATTCCTCCCCAAGTGCAGGACTTGGCACATCCCTTTGAACTTTTTGGTACTCCTCTCTGCCACATTGGGGTGTCTCCGAATGGCAGCACAAACCTCTGAAGTATCAACCACTTCCCCCCAGTGTTGTATTGTCTATAAAATTACAGAAGTTGCACTACTCCTGTATTCCAGGTTGTTAATGAGGTGGTTAAACAGCATTGGCCCTGATGCCAGTATCTGGAGCACATCAGTAATGTCTAGCCTTACTGTGTGTAAGCCCCAGACATGGTTAAAGAATCAACACTGGACTTGGGAACATCTCAGCTGGATAGTTTGCATACATGCACTCTGGACATTTAAATAGTTTGAAAATATCAATGTGAATTGTTCTGTTCACTTTCTTTAAGTGTCAGAAAAGCATTCCTGGCATGTTAATTTACTGCTGTAGGTGTAATGATAGGTCAAGTACCAGGAACTTGGGTCCTAAGCACATGGATCTGCCAGTCATGTTTTGTTCAGGCTGAATTCAGTCAGACAAAAAAAGCCTGCTCTGCTACTTGTTGAGCTAAAACTGACTGGAAATAGCAGTAGAATACCACCTGCTGCCTGAACAGGCTTAGGCAGCTTGTAAGGTCACCATGCAGATTTGCACTTTTTGACTCAAGAGCTCACACTTAATCAGTTGGAAGAACAGTGGCATATGTACAGGCATTTTATCCATTTTCTGTTTATTGTAAAATGCTAAAGCAGTCCTGGGAGACCTGGCACCCAGGTACTCATGCATCCACTCCCAAAAGAATGTCCCTGTCACAGGACCACAGTTTTGTTGTTCTGCTATTGCTCTCATTGGTGCTGTACATTTTGCTTTCTTCAGTTCTCTTTATCAACGAGGTTTGGAAAGAAAGCAAGCTAAACTGGATGAGAGTGGAAGTGGTGACTCCATAGATATACTGGAAGAGGGAATTTAAGTCATGGTACAAGGTTGAACAGTTACAGTTGTGGTTAATTTAAGTGGGGAATTAGAAAATGGTACATAAACATCTGAAGAGTAAAAGTATTCTAAATAAGACAAAGAACAAGGAATATGCATTGTTTATACTGAGGATGAAAAATTTAGGGGAAAGATTGATCCCAGAATAAGAAATGTTAAGTGCTTTAGTATTCTAAAAAGGATGAACTAAAACTCGGTGGTTGTGTGTTCACATTTATTTGCTTTTTACTTTTACCAGGATTTCTTCTGGTTGTTGGCAAAGTTTGTAAAGGAAAGGGCTATTCTGGCTCTTTCATCCTCTGCACCCCCCAAAATGTGTAACTTTGGTTTCCCATTCTTCACTGCCCTTCCTTGTAGCACTGGGGAGGCCATAGTGATAGGCTGAGTAAGGCTGAGTTAGGACGAGCTGATGGATTTGACATCTTAAACCCTTATAGTACTATCATGGTGTATTTTACTCATATGCTTAAGGTTAAACTAATCTCCAAAACTGGGATCAGAAAGGAAATTTCCCTTGATTAATTTCGTAGGGATAACTGGTATTTTTGCTGAGCAGCTGGATGCTTCTTCAAGCTGTTCAGGCACTAGTGCACAGCTTTATGTTTGCAGCCTCTGCATGAAGAGTCCTGTGTGACACGTCCAGTGCTGAGCTGAGCTGTGACGGTGGCAAGGCTGGGTGAGTCTGGTCCTCGGAAATGAGATGTGAAGCCAGCAATTATGGCTGTACAGTGAGAGCTGCCCTGCACACTGGAGTGGTAGCAGGGAGTTAGGCCCTGAGTAAGGAGTTAGGTCACTCCTGAGTCCGGAGTGACCACTGGGACTGAGTGGCCAGTGAGAGAGGCAGACCTGGAAGGAGCAGCCATCTGAGTTGCCTGAGAATTTCATGTTGAGTGATGGTCCTTTTCGTTGCAGGGATGAAGGTAATTGGCATGACCTCATATGCTTTCTCTCTCTTGACTGTGGTACATTCCAGCTGGGATGTTGGCCATTTTACTGTAGGTCTAAGATTTATCAGCAATGGGAAAGCTTTTATGACTTGAGTCCTTTATGCCCTGAACTGCTGCTTGTGTTCTGATTGTCTCTGGTGATGGAGGACTGAGTATGATGATCAGTGTTGCCTTCTGCTGTTCTGTGTCCCTATATGTTTTGTGTCAACAGAATGTCCAGTGTATGAAGCTTTTTCAGGCAATACATAACTGTGAAATTTGGCAGTGGTAGGGCAGCAGACTCTTTTGAGACTTGAGCAGGAGTGGGGCACTGAACTGCTCAGGTAAGGGAAGGTCAGGACATTCACAATTTTCAAGTGCCTGACAAGCACTAAGGCTGGAAGGAGAAGGTCTTCCCAAAGGCATCCAGAATTAGTCAGCCTTAGAGCTTTTGTTTGACTGCAGCTTTGGGCTCCTGCAATCCACCTATTTATTTCACACACCTACAACCTTTTGGATCCAGCAGTCACTCTGTAATTTCCTCTTGAGAAGAATTCACTCATGTAAGTATTCTCCAGCCCAACAGGCCTTCTCCTAAGGTGTCACTCAGGAACAAGCTATATGAAGAAGGTAATAGCAAAGACAGATGCTTCCCATGTCCCCTGAGCTGAGCAGCAGCGTGTCGCCATTTCCTGAGCAGCAGGAAACACTTTGGAAAGATTCATACATAAGCACTGTCCTCACAAAGGACAAAGCAACACATCCAAGCAGTGCATGAGAGATCTGATCAAGCCCGACTTGTTTGTTCGTGTTGGAATATGGGTGGATTGGATTTATTCCCAGGTGTAGCATAAGTCATACTGACAGGTACCATTGTTTCTGGGGCTCAGCATTAATGCAGATCCCTCAGAAAGTCATCCTCATTGGAAATAACATCTTGGCCAAGATTCCCCAAACCTGTGCTTTCAATAGTTTTGCAGAATTTCAGATGGAGATTTCATAATCTTATTTTCTTGGGGTAATTCCATCAGTGACTGACATAATCACATGGCTGAATATCCAATCAGAAAAAAATGGATATAATACACTACATAGCTATGGAGAAAATTACACATTGAATTCTAAGCTTCCCATCTTTGATATAATCTAGGAAGACCTTCTGGGTTTTCTAAAATCCCCTGAGGATCAGAGATGACTTGGAACAGCTTAATCTTGTATGTTAATATTCTCTTAACCTTTACTGTTTTTCTAATCCCCATTTTAGTCAGTATGATGTACGATGCCGACTTCTTTATAATACTGCTTGCACATACTCTGACAGATAATTCCTTCTCTTCATTATACCTTATTTACCAAATTTCTACTTTAATGAATGTGTGTTTGTGTGTTTTGCATTTATATTGCATTTTGACCAACACACTGAATATATACATTTGTCTGCTATCTAGGACAAACTTTGTCAAGTCTACTTGGAAATGGAAAATACAGTGATAAAGACTAGAATATGCAAGCGTACAAGCTGCTGCTTCTTTTCCTTAGCATTTTTGATAGAGGAACGCCATCAAAATCTAGGAGAGAAAGTATTCCAGAGATACCTGCAAGAGATGATGGTAAAAAGGAGTACATTGAGCTAAATAAAGAAATACTTATTTGTAAAAAAAGAAAAATCAGTATGAAATAAAATTACATAACCAGGAAATGTCATCTTAAGAAACAGATAAATTTCAGTTGCACCAAGTCAAACTGTAATGACGGGATATATGTACTACAAGTCACCAGAAAGCAATCAGAAGTCTGATGGGCAGTCATTCCCTGGGAAAAGAAGGGACCATAATTACGTGAAACTTCGCACACAGTTTATCAATTCAAGCAATCATTTCATTGCTTTAGGTGCAATTTTAATCTGCATCATTTTTTTTCTCATTAAAACAGGTTAAAAAATTAGTAAAAGCTCATTGCAAATATGAAAAATATGGGAACTGAATAAGCAGCAGAGGGAGCTGAAGGACTGTGGAACAGCGTGGTGCTGTGGAAAGCCACCTGCAGACCGTACACAGCTGTTGCTCAGTGTGCAATTCAGCTTCAGTTTAAATCTCCGTTTTAATCAAATTTGCATAACTGCAATGTTAAAATCGGTTAAAGATTAAACATATTTCAATTGCATTATTCTGCTTCTGCAGAATATTTGCTTCCTGTAGAAGACCACCTCAAAACACAAATAGAAATATTTTCGCCATCTGTGCTCATTTTGGAGTGTGACTGTGTTTGCAAGGGCAGTTAAATAATGCTGGGGTGCATGTGGCAGACCAAAATGTCAAGCTGTAAAAACCCATGATCAGTAATCAGAGTTAAGCACATTATATTAGCTCAATTCCTTATTCCTCACACCTGAATTTCCACTACATTTTCATTTTGTCTCTTACATCTGAAAGATTTTGAAATTTTGACAAAACCAAGAAGAACGCAAAAAAGAGCATCATTGTTTAAATAGTAAAGAGATGTATTTTCACAAAAGAGAGTAATTTAATGAGTCTTTAGGTGTTTTCTTTTTTCTAAAGAAAAAGCATTAGCCATGACATACCTCACTGAATAAGTATCTTTAAAGTTTGTAGTACCTAGTTCTCAATCACACGAATGTGTGCCAGTAACCACAGGAACCTTAATGTGTTGACTGTAGTTTATCAAAACTGTTTTAAAGAACATTACCAATTATAAGTGAAAACAACAAAAATCATAAATAAGCAGAAAAATTCAACTTTGATGTAAAGAAAAATTCAGAAGTTTTATGAGCATGTGCAGGGTCTCTTACCTCTTTTTAGAACTAGAGAGTTCAGGGTCAAGCATTCATCATCTAGCTTGCTCGTAAGCCTGATCAAAAAGAAAACTAGAAAACAAAGATTTACATTGTCTTTTTATTCACTCTGGGTTTTTTGTTGTATTTCTTTAATGGGACATGAGAAATACATTGAGAGCTTAGGAGAGAGTGAAACCATCACTCTCACTTTCCTTGAAAAGAAGATGGAAGGAAGAAAAAGGAGGAGGAGAAGGGCATGCACAAAGGACGATATGCTGGAGAGTAAGGAACCAATATATTAAGAGAGATCGTGGTTTCAGCTCCTGCTCTACTGAAAGCTAAGGAAAAGGTATTGAAGTGCTTGCTGGATTTACACTCATGCTCCCCCACTCACAGACATCAGCTGGAGAAAAAGGCTGTAAACAAGGCAGGGCTGGGTGACAGCTGGGCAGATTGATGGCTACAGAGGGAGTAGGAAGCCTATGGTACCCAATACCTTCAGTTAGTTCCCTTTCCTCCTTCTCTGTACAAGGTGGAGCAGCCTCAGGGACACCGTTATCTCTCCCCAAAATGCTTCACAGTTGAATAGTTTTCCTTCATCTCCATTTTCATACTGCTTTTTTATCCTTCTTTGAGGAAGTCTCTTCTCAGTGAACACATTTCACCCATCCCTGTTCCTCCTCAATTTCCCCCCACGTGTGTATGCAAGTAAAGAAGGGTGCTCTTCCTTCCTTCTTTTCCTTTCATTACTGGTTGCCCCCTTCTCCTCCCACTGTGCATCACCAATGCTCACAGGGGAGAAGAGAAATGAAACTCTACCTGGGGAGCTGATCTGCTATGTTACATGTGTGAGAATGAGGGGTATTTCATCCCAATGTCTTCTTTCAATTTCTGCCTCCTGATCCCACAGCAGTGAATTTTACTCTGATCACTTCAGCCTGGTCTGGTGGGAGCAAACTGTTGTTGGTGCCAACTGATGGTCTGCCAGGCTGCAGACTGTTGATTTGGCACTGCTGGAATCCTTTTGGGAAATTATTTGGGAATGCATTTCTTTATCATAGGAACGTGGCAGGGAGTAGGGATTACCAGTCAGACCTCATGCTGATACAGAGCTGAACTCCTGGCAGGGCTGAATATTCATTCATGGGATCTGAGGAGCATTCCTGGGTATCACAGAATATGCATTTACCCTCAGGTTTCATGCCTGCTGCTTGAGACTTGGTACGAGGAGTAAAAGACTAATTACCTGTAAGACTGCAAATACAAGAAAAGAAGGTTACAGGTACACATTTCCTTTTTGACTCCTTTTTCTGACTGCTGGATAAGAGCAGACTTAAAAGGCTAGCTCTAACAGAACAGCCTTCTGCTCTTTGGATGCCTCCGATAGAGTGAATTTGTCTACCAGCCACTAACTGAAGGGGAGTGGATATTATTTCAGCTCTCTCCTGTTCCCATACACTTTTACTTACTTTGTGCAAAAAAAACATACCAAGGGTGTTCCCTTCCTCCTCTTAAGAGTACCAGTAGTCTGATCGGACATTCCTGGAGAGGTGGGAAGCCTGGTTTCAAACCACCTCAGACTTTTGCTTAGAAAGGAAGAAATACTGCATATTTCAGACATAGGGGCTCAGGAAGCCTTCCTAGGTTTCTGGAATCCTGGTTTTCTATGAATCCTGGATAGCTGAGGCCTTGGTGAGGGTAGATTTCTAGAAATCATACTGTTCACAATAATTTTTGATTGCCTATCTTAGGTAGAAAATGGGCTTTTCTGAAAACATTTTCTAGAAATCCACTAACTACTCCTAATGAGGCTAGGCATGGTACTTGCACACTGCAAATATCATCATGAAGTAAGTCACCAACTGCATGTGCAATGCTACAGTATTAAAGATTGTGTCTTAGCCTGGGAAATAAGTAAATTTCAACACTTCCTTTAACATTTCTTTTATACTTGACTTTAGATAGTATTAAAAATCAGTATTATAAGTTTAGATTGCTTTTGTCTTGCCTTTCTGGCCTTTGTAGATGGTTTTTTGAGACATATAACATGACATCTTTAGCATAAGGAACCTAATTCTAATCCAAATGCTGACACAGAACAGCAGATGTGGTCCCAGAGGCAAGGTGTCTGAGCACAGATGGTCTGAGATTGTCTGAGGGTGGCTGAGGCACCTGTGGGTGAACTTTAGGAAAACACTTTAGGATAATAGATTTTCT
>NW_010208603.1:0-9486 GCF_000695765.1 Mesitornis unicolor | reverse complement strand
CTCTTTCCTGTGGTGACCCTCCCTCTTGCTTCTTTGAGACCCTTGGCTCCTTATCTCCTGAAAGTCTCATCAGACCGCTTCCTACTCTCTCCATCGGCAAGGGGCTTCAGCAGCTGTGGCTGCAGCACCTATCAGTCCTCAGGCACATTTGTCTTCATCTGAGATACCACCTAAACTAGTGCTTCTGGTAGACCTCCCTCTTATGCAATCTTCACTGCAGCACTGGAGGTGTGTATGGAAACAGGCATCTCTACAGTTAGGTAAACCAACTGTGTAGAAGGTTTTTAGAGACCTACCTTTTGTCTAAATTTCTTCTGATTTCTTTTAGTCCTTTCTCTTGTTTTTTTTTTTATTTTTTTATTTTTTAAACAGAACCCTTGTCCTCTTCAGCTGCAGCCTTACAAAGCAAATTCTCAAGGAATGGGTGAGAGAAAGGATTTAGAGGGGAATTACCTATTTCTGTCCTTATAAACTGTGCCAGTGAAAAATACCAACTGCTCTCACTGCTTCTGTTTCACTCCTTCAGGAATCTTGCTTTCAAGATGTGAACGTCAGGCTCTCAGGGACACGGACTCTTTTATACAGCTCTGGAAGTTCTTATCAGTAAAGCACTTAAGCACTTACTTACATTTAATCATGTCATTTTTACAGACTTACTATTTGTTGTCTTGTGAACTACAGTACTCAGCACCTTGAAAAACTGTGCTCTAAGTGCATCAAGTGCACTTGGACTTGCTCAATGAGTTATTGGATGCATGGTTCTCTCAAAACACAAAAGGAAGGTCATTAAATCGATGTGCCACACTTCCTAAGTAGTACGTTAAATTCAGTGGTCTCTGCATTTCCATTTGAAGTGTTATTGTCTGCCTGCTGAGGCTCTTCCTTCTTTATAGTAGTCATATCTTGTCCTAAAGTGAACTAGACTTTACTGTGCATTGTTAAAGACCTTTCACAACTGAGGCTGCTGAAATTCAATGGTGAATTGTAAGATTCCTGTATGTAATTTGTCAAGTTTTTAAAGTATTTTTGGGGTCCTTTGGCATAAAAACCACTCCACCAGTGTAAGATCATTATGATAGCGACTTGTCTCCTTGGAGAGAGAAAATGTGACTGCTCTAATAAATCTTAGCAGCATCCTATTAAAGCCTTAGGTTTTGTTCATTTAAGTCACAAATTACTGAGCAGAAGTGGAAATAATAGGATACTGATAGCAAATTGTTTTTTTCCACATCATGATTATAACTAAGTTACCTTAGCCAACTTTTCTGATCCAATTTCAGTATAAAAGTTTACACCAAAGTTCAATGAAAGGAATGATGCAGACATCATGCAGACTAAGAGTGGCTATTGTTCCTTAATGCTGTTGTCTGATTGATGCTTAGATCCCATATCTTAAAATAACAAACAATTCACATAGATTCAGAGTTACAAAGAAGGCAGATTTGTAAACTTTAGATTGTAAAACCTACATCAAGGGGGGAAAAAATCACTAGTAGGACAAGACGCATGCTAATAGTAAGGCAATATATTTGTAGAAGTTTTTTTGTCTTCTAAATAAGTTTTTACTTCTGATGTATTCATACCCCTTCTTAAATTCTCATTTTATTTTTTTCCATAAAATGAATATTTACAATGCTATATTTGTGAAGATATAACTTTATGAAGCAAGAGATATTTTAGGTGAGGCGGTTGTGAAAGATTAGATCAGTCACTGGAAGAAGTGAAGTAGAAAAATGTGCTTTAGGTGACTAGTCACACAAGTTCAGTCACTGAAACATTCATGTGAAACACAAGGAGAAAACATTGATGAGCATCCCAGAAGCCAAACTTTCTTTGCACAAAGCATTTATTGAAGAACTTTAAACAGAAAACATTTTTCTTAAAAACTGCTGTTTGCCAAAGTACATCTTTTATCACTTGTGAAAGTAGAATGCTTTTAACTTACATGCAAGTACTGCTGGAGTGCTGTAGTCTCTGGTCTTGCAATGAAATGCTCACAGTAAGACCCTACATATTGCCTTGGACCACTGATACCGTGGAACTTCAGGAGCTACTCACCACAGCTGCTGTCAGTCTTGTCCTTTCTCTGTTATTTCACATTCCTTCCAGAATTGGAAGAACAGGTGACACATGTTTGGTTCTTCACCTGAATCTTTTCCTATTTGTAGCTGTTTTGTGAGATTGAGATAAATAGATTTGCTGGGGATTTGGCCTGGAATATAAGGTAACATGTAACTACTGTCAGAGAATTCCCTTTTGAAAAGCATATTGGATACTTGTTAGGTAGTACAGTTTATAACACAGATTAGCTTTGCCTGAAAAACCTATATTCCTTCTCTTTAAGACAATTATATATTTTAAATGCATATTTTTTCCTTTATTAATTCTGCAGTTGAATGGTTAAAAATTCACAGCTGTTATATTTCTCCTGACATTAAATTTATTTTCTCTCACATTAGTGAGATCAAAGCATTTAGCAGGATGAAACCCAAACTGAGAACCAAAGAACTTAATGTACTAATGAAAAATAAACCTTATGTTTTTGTATTTTCTAAAATCAAAATTTTACAGCAGTGATGTATCTAATTGAATGTCACAATATCAGTAATTGTCCTGTCTATGAAAGAAATTTGTTCCAAAGTCAAAGTGTCACCTTGCTGTCAAATAATCCCATAGGTTACCATAAACAGAGCTGGCGAAATTGTGCTGTGACTGAAAAGATATGTGATGTGAATCCTAGTCATTACCAAAGACATGACTTCCATTGTAATTATCTGCCTATCACAATAGCTTCCTTCTGCCAGCTCTTGCTTACTTGCTGCCACACAAACTCATTAACATTTCTGTCGATGCAGTACCAGTTGTACAGTTAACCTTTGTGCAAAGTGGGGTCATTTCTTCATTATGATGGATTCTGTAATACCACAACAACTTGCATTGAGGATTAATATTTCTCTTTTCTTCATTTATGGTTAAATTAGAAATTAGTCTAACACCTGGGTTCCATTATACTGAGTTGCTTTGTCATCTGTGGAAAATGCAATTTGGTTTACAGGTAGCTTCAGTGTTCTCCATCTGAGAAGGGATTACTGCTGTTGCTCAAAGCTACTTTTAAAGGCAGATAAATTCTTGCATATTTCAGCTGTTTTTTGACGGAAAAGAAAAATATTTTTCAAAGTACATTCAAGCGCTATTATTTTCACTTTTAGATATCAAACTTTAGAAACTGCAAAACTCTTGCTATAGCTAGACTTTATAACACAAAATGTTACAATCATTTTTCTAGATGATGCTAGTCTAAGGATTGATTTTATATAAATATTTCAAATTCACAGTTGTGATCTTAGGTTTTTACTTCCTTTTTATGGTCTGCAAGCATAGCCTCTTGTTGCCTTTGTTGGACCATTGTAAACTATGAACAGTTTCTGCAATACCTATAGAACACTTTCCATAAGTAGTTACATGATCCTTGTAAATTTAGATTAGAATTATTACTGCCTGGCAGTTTAAAGGTTGAAAGTAAATATATTTTTAAAATTCACCAGTGCTGAGAAATATAAAGAGAGGGTTAGTGCTAGCCAGAGAAAATCTGTTACGTTTCAGGTCTTCGGTGGATCTGCAGAGCTTGTTGCATTTAGTTTAGATGATAAATCTGACATTTGACCTAGCTATTTCATGAAGATTATTAGGCATCTGCTATTTGAATTAACCCTGTACTTCTCACAATGATGCGGTCTGTGAAGCTGAAAGCGAACATGCACCTAATGCTACATTTATGAGTTTTCTTCCTCACATGTAACAGACACCAAGCTGCTTTCTTGCTGATCATGTCTCTTCCTCTCCTGAGAGCTCACACTCTTCGCCACATCCTGTTCTTCTCACTACCCCATTCCTAAAACCTGCTTAATCTCTTTTTCTGTCCTATTTCTGCCCCACATCAGTTCCTTTTTAGTTATTTCCTAAGGTCGCCTGGAGTATCTGTCTTCACTTTGCTATGCAAATTTCTAGTCCCAGCTGATGCAGCAGCAGGAAGGCAGGTCTCTCACAGGCTGAATATTGGAGCTAGAAGGGGACTCTAGGCAGCAACAGGGTGTGTTAGGTCAGGATGCATTTTGCACACTGATCAGAAGAGTTCTGTTAAAATCCAGAGCGTGAAAGTTTGCCAGACGGTAATTCAGCAGGGGAATCTGATACAGTGCAGAGTGATCTGAGGCAAAGGCCATGATAGAAAATGAAAATAAGCTCTGGTGGGTTTTCATAAGATGTAGTTATAGTTACAAAACATGCGCTTAACCCTGTGACCTTGTAGACCTGCAATGCAGTCTTGACATTGATAGTATCTGGCCACAGACTTTGAACTGAGTTTGCAAGGCCCAGGACAGAGGTGAAACAGGCTTGCCTTGTCTGAACTGTTTTTGTTTTTGGTTTTTTGTTTTGGTTTTTTTTTTGGTTTTTTTGTTGTTTTTTTTACTTGAGTTAGCTTTAACAGCGATTTTCCTGATGACTGGGTGGTTGTCACTAATTGGTTCTACTTTTCTTTATATATCTAAAGTAGGATCAGAGCTTTATTGAGATAGTAATAATAAGCAGTTGTTCTATGTAGAATGAGGTGTTCATGGCTGCGATAAAGATGTAGTGTACAGAAATACCAGACTGGTAGGATAGCAACAGCATTGAGAAGTGGAGACACAAGATGTGGCACAGAGGAGGGCAGACAAGGAATGATAAGAGATGGGCACAGGCTAGCACTGGAGACTCCGTGATTATAAACAACTTGCCAATCGTCAGCTGTAGAAAGGAAAGCCTAGAGCTAGACAAAACTGCTTTTAGCGATAACAAAGAGAACAAATAAATAGTATCCAACATAGGTAGGAGGCACTATATATAGTAAATTTGGCTGTAATGTGGAGCTTCAGATCAATGTGGAAAGAACAAAGCGTAAAAGCGTGTTAGGAAACATCTAAAAATGTCCCTATATGTATTGTAGAGTGACGAAGAAGATACCACCAACATGAACATCATATTTCTCCTGGTGAAGGACTCCAGAAACTGACACTCATCATAACACCACTGCCACCAGGCTGGAGCCACTGACATCAGGACCTGCAAGGTCAGGGGAAGGGTGTGTACAGCACTACAAAAAGAGGTAGAAACTAAATGAACAAAAATTTTAACATGATTATGATTAAGAATATTATTACAAAGACTTTTCCCAATGGATAAGTAGTATTTCTGTTTCTGCAATATTTAGATCTAAACCCAGTAATGTTCCTTAGATTACATTGTTATCGTTTTGAGCAAATTCTTGGCTTTACATATAAGATGTGTTTTCCCTTTGCTTGTAGACAAAATTTTGAACATAGTAACATTAATTACTGGAAATTGAAAAAAGATCATAGGCAGAATTCAATGAACTAAAGAGGTTTTGTCCCCTTATTCCTGAAGCTTGCTTAGCTTTCAGAAGCCCTTCCACAGACCAGCTTCAAGTGGAGGGACAGAGCCTTTTTCCATGGGCTGGTCCATTTGCTGGGGCACACTACATTTTAATTAACCTGTACTGTATTGATCAACCATAACTTGACTGGGCCATACAACCTCATTCAAAAAAACACTCGTGGGAGCACATGAAACCCAAGGAAATAACCTGGATTTAGGTATACGTTTTCTTAAAATGGGGCCTCGTGTCTTATGCAGGTTATTCATACTCCTAGGAAAAGAGCATTTTGTCTTTTCTGTAGTACGGTGAATGTCTCAAGTGTGTGGTTGCTCTCAGCCAGAAAAGGATTATAAACTACCGGCCATTTTTCAATACTGGCCCTAGTGCATCTTTGAAATGTGTTCACTTTGATATTTTGAAATAAATAAGACAGAAACAGAAGAAGGAGTATTTTATGTGCTATGTTTATATGAAAACAAGAAATGTATCCTATTTCTTACACAATAAGGCTCCTGATATGGAAGGCTTTCAAGAACTTCCTAAATGTTTGCACCTAGGATGGGAAGAAGTCTTAGTAACTAGTGCAGCAGTAGCTTTTCACAGTGAAGTGAAACAAAAAAGACTCATAATTACAGATGAAAAGAAATCTTAATTGTTTCTGATTAAGGAAAAAAAAGAAAGTAGATTAATCAAGAGAAAGACATAAAAACATTTTATTGCATAGACTGTTTGAAACACTTTATAATTATGGGTGCAAGGGTTAAACCAGATAGCATACATTTTAAATAGATGCTAAAGCAACATGTCAAATATGTCCACATTTGCATATACTTTATTTTAAAAACTTGCCAGCACTACCTCATATATTCAGAGCCTGGCAAGTGGAAGTCAAAGAGGTCACCTGTACAGCTGGTGCAGGTAATGGAATTCCCATCAGGCAGATTTAGAAACTCTGAAGAAATGTGCTGAACACAACACTCCATCTGTTTGTAACCTATTGAGACAAACATGCAATTTTCATACTTCAAAAGATAGATACTATAACTTTTAGTATGTTAAAGTATTTTTGTGTGCTCTGTTACAATTTCAGTATGTGTCATTTATATGGAGAATATAGTAATATGTACATAAATACCTAAATCATGTATTATGAGGTTTGCCATCTTATTTCTCCTTCTGATAAAGA
Organism: Mesitornis unicolor; assembly: GCF_000695765.1. Lineage (NCBI taxonomy): Eukaryota > Metazoa > Chordata > Aves > Mesitornithiformes > Mesitornithidae > Mesitornis > Mesitornis unicolor. Next base: position 2,863 of record NW_010208603.1, on the reverse strand, counting down.
AAATAGAAAACATGATAATGATCTTAATGGCTAACCTAACAAAACAAATTCTGAGAAATATTTTCTGGCCATACTGTGCTAGGTGGTTGTTACTAAGACCTGTCTAATGGTGAACACTAAACAAAATTATAAAATCAATGTGAACAGGTGAAACAATAAGCACAGAGAGTGTAAGATAAATACTTGTGAGAGACATAATAGGCCAAATTCTTCTATTTGACAGTCATGAAGAGCTTTAGCTAGATGCTATGTAGTAGTTTTGCCACAGAATTTATGGCAATGTTTCTAGTACCTCCTTAACTTTTAACTACTTTTTCACTCTATAGTGAGAACCACAGTAGCTTGAGACAATGACTGAATGCAAGATTTGGTATTGTACAGTAATTACTGCACTGCAGCTTCATAGTGTGTCCTGCCTGTAACTTTACAATGATCCTATCCAGGTTGCCTCAGGAGCAGATGAGGGAATACGCACCTGCTAACGTTACTGATTTTGGCAGTAGCTAATTGCTTTTATATCTCACCTCCTGCTCTCCTACCAGCTTTAGCCATTTTCTCTGGGATTTCTGGATGCCTAGCTGTCCACTCAGAACAGTAGCAGGACAAATGACAGCTGTCTATGTTCAGGTCATCTTTATTTTGCATGCCCAGTTAGTCCAGTCAACTGCCCTTGGGTACGCACTTGCATTGTGAACGTGTTGACCACTGTGTAGATGTTGCAAAGCCCATCTGCTCTCACACTGTGGATCTGGTAAAACTGTCCTTAACTAGACCTGCTAGGCATGTGTTGATTAGCTGCACAGAGCACCCACGGAGTACTCAGGTTGTTCCAGCACATCCTTATTTTTACTTGTGTAACCAATTAGAGAGGAAGTGGACAAATTCATTCCTCAATGATATTGTGCAACTTTATCCCCTTTTCTACCTCAGTCTTTTCCCTTGCTGATGTGTTGAGTAGGAAGATACTGCTGGTAACATCAGTTTTTATTGAAAGATACTTATGGGTCCATATGGACCAGAGGAGGGTTGTGCTATTAGGTCTGCAAGGTGCATGCACTGAACTTTGAATCCTGAGTTTTCAGGAGCTGCATTACCCAATGTGGCTGAACTGAGGGAATGTTAAGGATGCTGCTGAAGGTACTGGATCTGTGACTGGACTCTGAGGTACAGCTGGTGACCTCTGTTCTGTGGTAGCAGATGCCTCTAAAATATTGAGCAGGAAATCCCATCCAGGCTGATTCACTAAGGAAATATGGCTTATGGGTCCATGCTGTTAATGTGACTGTCCATCCGTCCTATCAATCTCCCATGTTGCTTCTTTCTCATCAAATGAAGAAAGGGTGTAAGCTGAGGGGGATTAATAAAGTCACAGAAGATGTTAAAGAACCAAAAGGACAGGGGAGGGAGAGAACTGAGAACAGTAGGAACAGCTGAGAATAAATTTGGATGGGTGACAGAAAAGTGGATGTATTATACTGAAGACCTGATGGTGCTGCAGTGGTGCTGATGACAGAAGAGGAAGCAGCAGAGAGTATTTAGATAAAGAAGAAGAGAATAAAATGTTCAAGGATGATGTGGGGAGATGTAGACCTGTTCTTGTGTATTGTAAAGGGCATGGCAGCAGGACCAGAGAAGTGATTGTCCCTCTGTACTCAGAACTGGTGAGGCTGCACCTCGATTACTCTTTTGGGCCCCTCACTACAAGCAAGACATTGAGATGCTGGAGCATATCCAAAGACAAGCAACAGAGCTGGTGAAGGGTTTAGAGCACAAGTCTTATGAGGAGCAGTTGAGGAAACGGGGGTTGTTTAGTCTGGAGAAAACAAGACTGAGAGGAGACCTTATGACTCTCTGCAACTGCCTGAAAGGAGGTTGTATAGGGGTGGGGGTCAGTCTCTTCTCCCAAGTAACAAGCAAGAGAACAAGAGGAAATGGCCTCAAGTTGTGCCAGGGGAAGTTTAGATTGGCTATTAGGAAAAATTTATTCACCAAAAAGCTTATCAAGCATTGGAACAGGCTGGCCAGAGAAGTGATTGGATCACCATCCCTGGAAGTATTAAAAAGACGGACAGATGAGGCGCTTAGGGATGTGGTTTAGTGGTGGAGTTGGCATGTTAGGTTAACAGTTGGGCTCGATGATCTTAAACATCTTTTCCAACATAAGTGATTCTATGATTCAGTGCTTCTAAATTCATTGGAAAACAGGCTTCCGCCATTTTCTGCTTTGCATTAGTTATTTTATTGCTTTACAGACCTTTCAGCTTCACTGTTTATGCATATGTCTTAATTAAATGAACACTTAGTGCCATGTGGATATACAAAGTGGCTAGGATTTCAGTCCTTGTCAGTATCTTCTGATCACTGGTGCACCCGACGGACTAATACTTCCAGTTTTTTTCTTCCAGACAGAGGGGGAGGAAGCCATATCCCGTGGTCTGAGGGGATTGAAGAAAGATTTCAAGGCCTTGGGACGGATGGTGAAAGAGTCTGGAGCGCAAGTTATTTTCTCTTTGCTCCTTCCACTTTCAGGTAATGACGTGGGATGAAATAGAAAAATTCAATCTGTGAACGATTGGCTCCAAGACTGGTGCTATGGGCAGGGCTTTGGATTCTTCGAGAACAACTGGTTTTATAAGGCACCAGTCCGGACAGTGATGGATGGGAAAGGTTTATCTCGCAGGGGAAAAAGGATGCTGGGACAGGAATTAGCAGGGCTCGTTTGGAGGGCTTTAAACTAGATTTGAAGGGGGATGGGGTTGTAGCTGGGCTTGCACAAATGGGGCAGAACTCTAGGATTGATGAAAATTGGGAGGCCTCCCATCCCTCTGGGGGGAAATCAGTGTGCTCAGCTCGCTCTCTGAAA
>NW_010208602.1:0-2667 GCF_000695765.1 Mesitornis unicolor | reverse complement strand
AAACCTTTAATAAAGCATTATATAAGAGCATATTATGTTAAAAGTATATTCATATTTATTATATGAATATTCAGAGAGTAAAAATGGAAGAAACATTGAAAGCACTTCTTTATGAAGTGCCAGTTGGAGACCAAGTCCGTAGACTGAGCAGCTGTAAAATAAAACCTGAACTCCATAAATTCAAAGACTAAACCCATGGTTATCTCTAGAGGGATGCAGTGACAAGCAGCAGTGTATGGCAGTGGACAACACTGTGTTAGAAACCTGAGTGCATTCAAGAATCCTCCCTTTTCCCCATTTACTTGGCTCAGTCAGTTTATCCAAGATGAAAGATCTGCCTCCTAGCTGAGGCACCCAGCTCCTCAGAGATGATGTCCTGAGCCTGCTTAAAAGACAATTGAACAGAATTTCAGATAATTGAAAAGTATTAATTCCATTAATTCAGGTGCACAGGCAACATGAACTGATGGTTACAAAAGCAGCTGAGTGTCCAAGGAAGAGATTCCTTAAAAATATAAGGAGTCATCACCTACAGCTTCTGAAATCCAAGAGAATTTTGTAAGCATCACTGCATCCAAGCTCTTGATATTCCAGCGCCCAAGACTGAGTTAACATTTTAACAGGAAGACCACTGAAGTATTCAAAAAAGTCTTGGAACGTCTGTAATTCCACGTGTAATAGAAGAACGCTCAAGATATGCTTCAAGGTGCCTGCTTCCAATTTCAGCTGCGATAGACTGTTTACTCTGTTTCATCTGTTGCAGACCAACTGTCAAGCTACAGAAAGATTGCTGGAGCCAGTCCTGAAATATCACTTTGCCCAGCTAAATCAAACATCATTTGTTTTCTGAAGTAAGACTGATGAAATGATTTTGATGATCAGAGCAGCTAGTGCTGTAAATGAGCACAGCTTTGGTCCTTGACATTACGAATGTGGCTTCACTCCACAACAGCGCTCACAGCTCAGAGCTCAGGAATTTTCAACTACACAAGGACAAAAAACAAGCGTACATCTTACAGGTGGTGTGGAAAGAACAATCCAAGAAAGCTTCACAACATTCAGATTGGGATGATTTTCACTCAGATAAAAATCAATGCTTTGGTAATTAACCAAAATTAATTTAAATTTAAATTAATTTAAATTAAAACTAAAATTAATTAATGCCTCAGCTCCCCTTCTATCAATTCACACAGAATACAGGCATGATATGAAATGGACTTTCATTTAACCATTAAGCAATACTTGCAAGAAGAAAAGTGCATGGGCACCTCATCATAAACCTCTCATGATTCAGATGGCGAAAAAGGCACACAGTAACCTTGTACACATCCACTTTTCAGGTGAAACAATCCTGTGATACAGAGATCTAATCTTTCACATAAATAGAGGGTAGGATAAAGTGCTTAACTTCTAGTTAACAACACAAAACACAAAGGTCACTTGGAAGCACCATTCAAAGCTGGGTTTTTGTAAGCTATTTTGCTCCCAAGGAAAAAGTCTTCAACTGGTAAACAGAGCTTCCCTCTGAAATTTATTTCCCCTGAACTGAACACTGCACTTAGAAAATAGATCAAAAAAGAGTTCAGAAAGGGACCTGGGGGTGTTGGTGGATGAGGAGCTCAACATGAGGAGCAGTGCTGCAGTGTAAAGAAGCCAACAGGATGCTGGGGTGCAGTGAAAAGGGCAGCACCAGCAGAGACAGAGAAGTCGTCATCCCTCTCTACTTGGCACTGATCAGACCACACCTTGAGCAGTGTCCAGCTTTGGTCCTCGCTATCCAATAAAGATGTGGACAGGTTGGAAAGGGTGCAGAGAAGGGCCACGAGGATGCTCAGAGGACTGAAAGAGCTGAGAAAACTGGGCCTGTTCAGCCTTGGGAAGAGAAGGCTCAGGCGGGACCTTATCACCATGGACCAGGACATAAAGGGTGGCACCAAGAGGATGGAGACTCCCTTTAACAAGGAGTCCCATGGAGAAGACGAGGGGTCATGGCCACAAGTTGTGTCTGGGGAGATTCCTGTTGAACTGCAGAAGAAATGTTTTTTACCATGCGATAATCAGACTTTGGAACAATCGATCAATGAAATATTGAAATAATTTCCAAGGGAAGTGGTAAATTCTCCTACATTGGTCAGTTTAGATTCATCTTGCTAGGGTGCTGACTCACCTAATTTAATCTACACATTTACCTCGAGAGGTTGGACTGGATGATCCTTGTGGTCTCTTCCAACCTGGGATTCTGTGATTCGATGATCTGGGAAGAAGTTTTAACTTCTCAACATGTACACAGTTTAAGACACTGAACCTTGACTCCTAAGGTGTAGGCATCTCTACAGAAATAAGAACTTCCATATGACCCATTTTCACCAGCTGGCTTTGTTCAGAAGAACTCCATCAACAGATACCTGCCGTGACATCTTCTGTAATAGGGGAAAAAGCCAGCTTTTTCATTAGAAATGTCTCATATCCGTAGCTTTCATTCTCCTTTTCATTACATCAGTACTAAAAAAGATGACTCCAAGGAGATTGTGGCAATGCAAAACAGCTGAGCATCTCCTGGCTAGTACTCCCAAAACTACAGGGTGATACTGATACTAAGGCTGCTCGTTTTAAAAGCGGTGCCATTATACGGATCGAGTGTAATCAAAACCATGGAAATACAGTTTT
>NW_010208601.1:761-1023 GCF_000695765.1 Mesitornis unicolor | reverse complement strand
TATGGGACACCCCTGGTTATGGGTCAGGATGAGGCTGGGTGGGGGTCCCCATCTGTGAGATGGGAATCAAGGATGGCAATGGGTGGGGGTCCTCACCCTGAACCCTCCTCCCCCTTTGGCTCAAGGTGCTGATCGGGGACGAGCCAGGCCCGGGACTGGAGAACCTTCTGGAAGTGACCATCCCTGAGGAGGTGGAGCAGCAGCTGCAGCACCAGGAGGAGGAGGAGGAGGAGGAGTAGGAAGAGCAGGACCCAGTGTCGTG
>NW_010208601.1:400-628 GCF_000695765.1 Mesitornis unicolor | reverse complement strand
GTGGGCCAAGGTCACGCCCCATTGTGGGACAAAGCTGAGCCACGGCATGGGGAGGTTTGGGGAAGTGGCTGCAGCTGCCCCCCCCACGTGTGACGCCGTGGGGCTGCCCCACTGCTGGCCCCGGGATCTGAGCCGCTGCACTGTGCCTTGTAAAATAAAGGGTTTCCAGCCCAAATCTGCTGTGCCTGGAGGAAATGAGGGTGAGGACCCTTAATGGGGGGTCAGTGC
>NW_010208601.1:0-201 GCF_000695765.1 Mesitornis unicolor | reverse complement strand
CCCTGCGGTGGGACACACCTGGGTGGGAGTTGAGGATGGGACTGGGTGGGGGTCCCTATCTGTGAGAGGCACCTGAGTGGGGGTCTCCACTGTGGGACTCCCCTGGGTGGGGGTCCCCACTGTGGGACACACCTGGATGGGGGTCCCCACTGTGTGACACACCTGGATGGGGGTCCCTGTCTGCAGGGCACCCCTGTGGGG
>NW_010208600.1:270-952 GCF_000695765.1 Mesitornis unicolor | reverse complement strand
GCCGTCCCCCGCGGCGGGAGGGAAGGAAAGGACGTGGGGGTCCAGCCCTGCTTTGGCAGAACCTTCCAGAAACGCTGCAGCATTTCGGGGTGACACGATGGGATTTGGGGGGCTCCCGCTGACACCCCCCCACCCAGGATTTGAAGTGGGGGTGTCACTGTTGGACGGGGTGCATGGGTGCTGCTGCCCCGGCCGTGGCCGACAGCGCCTGCATCCCCCATAGCTCAGCATCCCTAATTCTCCAGAACCAGCGCGTTGCACCCCCAAAACGGGCGAGCAGCCCCTCTCAGAGACTTGGGGGGATGAGGGGAGCCCCGCTTTCACACAGCAAGGCTGGAGCACCCATTGGGTGTCCCCCCCCCCTTTGATGCAACCCTTGGGGTGCAGCTGTTTTGGCCCCGGGAGGATTTTGGGTGCAGGCAGGGGAGGCGTGAGCCGAGCTCCCTGCCCACGCAGCGCCCACGGGGGGAGCTGGGGGGGGATTTAGGCTGACAAATACCCCTCCTGCATCTCCCTTTTGGCTCCAGTTCAGAGCCCCAGGCCCCAAATCCACTCAGATTCACCCCAAAGTGGCCGGATGGGGGTTGAGGGGCTTGACTGTGGGTGCTGATTTCCAAATTTACCCCACAAGCGTCGCTTCTGCTGATTCTTACGTGGGGGCACCCTACATTTTTTGGGGGTC
>NW_010208600.1:0-231 GCF_000695765.1 Mesitornis unicolor | reverse complement strand
GCTGAGGATCCCATCCAGGCTGCGAATGACCCTGGAGCGTGGGGTGCGGGAGCCGCCCCCTGGGTTTGGTGGGTGCTTGGGGGTCCGTGCGTCACCGTCCCAGCGTTCCCAATCATCATCCCAGTGTTCCCAGTCTCCTGTCGAGCCCCTTCCAAAGCCCCGCTCTGGGAAGCGAATTTGTGGCTGCTGGCACCACCGGGGACCAAACACATCCCCTAATTACTTGCAGCT
>NW_010208599.1:0-797 GCF_000695765.1 Mesitornis unicolor | reverse complement strand
AGCTCTTTAACATCATTTTGCAGATACAGCGCGTCAATGCTTTAACAACCTTTTGTGTCAGCTTCGGGAAAATCTATCAGATTACACGGGATGAGCAAATACACAAATAGACAAAGAGTTTGGGTTAATTTACCTCCTGCTTGTAAACAAACACAGGCAGATGACTCTCTATAGACAACATCTCCTTGCACAACAATAGGAAGCTACAAGACTAAGTGTTTGGTCTGCCTCTGAATCAACATGAACCAGCTCTCAGCCATCTCTGCACCACAGACTGTCATAACCAAAGGGTTACCACCAACTGCCATGTTACTGCCCATCATCTGAGCTATCCAGCAAGCAACGTGCTCCTAGCCGGTAGTGACTGTCAAGCGAGATGCCTTAGCTTAACTCGTTTCACTCCAACAAGCTCAGCGAGGCTTTTCCAACCTCAGAAATTCAGCAGCATCAGCATTCGACGCCAGTTTCAGCCCCGAAGGTATCAGCGGGTGCTTAGCATTACCTGAGCATGTTCCACTGACCACAGGAAAAAAGTTTACAGGATGAGACCTAACATTTTTAAGCAGAAAAACCTGTACATTTTAGTCAAAGTTAAAGTTACAGTAAGCAAGAGAATACCTCCAAGGGTGTTTAAACGAATATAGGAAGCTGTAGAATGCCTCCTGCTTATGCCTCAGTCCATTAAACTAAATCAACACTTTCATAGCAGTGTTGTCGTTCGTCACTGTTATTTACTTGGATTTTTTAATCTTCACAATCTACCTTCCTCTTTTAGTTGTGATTACAATTATATCATT
>NW_010208598.1:13894-17998 GCF_000695765.1 Mesitornis unicolor | reverse complement strand
TGTTATTGTTATTGCTATTGCTATTGCTATTATTATTATATTTAATAGCTGACATGTATTACTGAGTATGTATTTCACGACAGCTGTCACAGTATGTATATTTCTATAATGACAACTATCACAGCACGTATATTTCTGGGATGATAACTATCATATTAGAGTATGCATATTTTTAGAATTAAAGCTATAATAGAATACATTGTTCTAAAACTATAGTGCCAATTGTCATATACTTTCTGCAAATACAGAGTGTGTTATATATCATCATTTGTACTTCTTGTTTCATTTTAGTTATATGTAATATATGTATACATAAAGTGCAATGTATATTCCATGTTGTTTGACATCCATAAAATCGTTATATCCTAATAAAGCACTCTTGTACAAAGCAATGACTAGTAACAATGTATAGAAATGTATGTAATGTGGAAAACTTTTAATGACTAACAATTCAGTATGACAGTATCCATGAAATCTTTCACAGCATATATTAAAGACTTAAACATTGCAATCTGCTCTTCACACTGATAGCCAATAAGTAAAGGAAATGCCAAGATAAGTCAAAAGCTAAGAAGGTTTTTTTCTTCCCTGTTTTCTTGCCAAAATTTGTAGGTATTTCTAAAAGATAATTTATTATGTAATCAGAGGAAGAAATCACAACTCTGTAAAATAAAAAAGGAATTGTTCACTCCTAGCAGTGTGATTCATGTTAGGATTATATCCAACTGGCTGCTTGATAGCAGAATACTTGCCTTTTTTCAAATTAAAAATTACTTATTAGCTTTTATGTACCTTGAATTGTTTTTGCAGAAATAAAATATGGAATGTTTATCTATTTAAAATTCTTAAAATTCAGGATATATATTTCAGCATCTGTTATTAATGCAATTCACTGGATGACAGAGAAATTTTCATGTTTAAGAAAGACTAAGCTGTCCCACCGGAGAATGTCTGTATGTCATGGAAAAGCTCAGATTTGGAGCTCATTTCAGATCCTTGCTTATAGCTTGAACATCTACAATGTACATGATCCGGATAAGAAAACTTTCCAATTTAATCAGAACTATTTAGTAAAATGAAGCTGAAGTTCCAGGTTTCCTGTGTCCCTAAAATGAGATTAATGAGGCAGGCAAAACCAAAACCACAGTTAAACACAGAGTTTGTGTTTAAGTACTTTGAAAATCTTTAGTTGCCTGAAAGTATGAAAAAATATTGGTTTTTTTAAGCCTAATTTCATTCATTCAGGTTTAAAATACCAATTTTTTGACCTTTCAGTTCTGCAGAATAAACTGGTTTGATGTCAAGGACTTTCAAAAGGGAATTTCTTCCACCTACTCAAGCTACTACTGCCAGCTTATTTAGCCTTAATAGGTCTGAAACATCTTTGAAAACTATGATAATAATTCCAAACTACTCGTTAGTTATTTTTCCCAATGACTTTAATTGTTCGAGATACCAATACTCCAGTGCAATTTTAGCTCATGTCCAAGAACATGCTTTGGCAAGATGGAGGCTTGACAGTCTGCCTTCTGAAAAATTCTGCACACAGCTATGATTACCTCTTTGCAACCCTACAAAGCAGCTTGTTACCTCTGTTAAGCAGATTGGCTCATATATTTGGCAATAGTGTGGGACTTTGCTGTCTGTTCAGACTTCTGTCCTCTGATAAACTGCTGGTTATGGCAGCAATACCACTTGAAGTTGTGTGTATATGGGTGCTGCACCAGTGTTACCAATGATATACTCCCAACACTGCTTCTTGAAACCAGTATAGTTAACCAAACGACGGTCTTCTGCTCACAGATGAGAAAAAAACCTGGCTGAATTGTGAAGAAAGGTACTACCCTCTGTTGTACCCATAAGAATAAAACATGTTTCGCCAAGGCACAACCTTGTACTTATTAGTATTAGTTCCAGGACCACTGCTAAGTCAAGTATTTTGGGATGCTAGTCCATGAATAATAATGCCAGCGAAGTACAATAATTAATAGAACATGAGGATATTCCCTAAAGAGCATGAGCAGCATTGCAAGAGGAATGCATGCCTCTCCTTTGAAATTTGTCTGCCACAGCCTCTTGAACTTTGATTTTGAAAGGTGGGGAAGAGGTAAAATGAATTACACTTCATTAGCAATGTCGAGGAAGATGGAGCCCTCTCTCCTCTGGAGAAACAGTATTTAATTGTTAAATTCCCAGAATTCCCCAGTGCACATCAAGCTGGATTCAGTCTCGTGCTCTGACTGAACGCAGGTGATGGTTTTCATTAGCCATTCTTTCTCTTGACCCTGATGTCATCATTGTTATTGTTATTTATTAATTTAAAGTGCTTCATTCTCCTCTGGATTGCAGGCGCTTCATGCAAAACTCATATCCACTAAGCAAATATTAGCATAATGGTAGCAAAACAAACTTTTCAAGAATGTTTTGTATCAATTTATCACTGACGGACCGACATCCCTGGAGGCTCAGGTCTGCTTAGTCTGCTAGCAATTACAACAGAAACAAGCTCCCATCGCATACACCTCTTACCATTCTGACTCTAACCTTGACCTGGAAAGGGCATTTTCTAGAGGTGAGAGGATGTCTTAACCTATTCATTACTTTTCTTGCCATTTTAGACAGATAGAGGAAAATCACTGAGGTAGTGATGATCTTAGCAAGCAACAGTATATTAACCAAAACGAAGAGTAATTCAAGGCAGCAGGAGAAAGCAACACAGACACCAAAGTAATGAATTTCATGTTTTTCTTCACCTTTTGGGTTGCACAATTTGAAGATGCTCAATTGCTTATCAGATTTAAGGGGGCTTTTATTGTTTTTACATCACCCTAAGGGGACAAGGGTGAAATAGGACTTCCTAAGGCATTTGTTATGGGGGTTTTTTGTTTGTTGATTGTTTGTTGCTGTTGTTGTTTTGGGGGGGTAGGTTTTCTATACTTTTCTATAAGCTCCTTGTAGGGACAACTACCACACTGGGTGGTGCATTGGTGGGGGGTGCATTCCCTAGCCTCTTTTGCTTTCTGTTTATTGTGCTTCTTTGAAGCAGTCCTGAGAAAGCCTCCATTAAAAGCTTACATAGATGCAAGGCCAGGTCCAATAAGGACCCACACATACTCTTGAAAGAAGGAAGAAATGGAAGGAAGAAGTGTGATGTATTTTGCATTTCTTTCTTTGAACTGTGTTTTGTAAGTTGTATGTTCTAAGATGTGCATGTTCTATTTCTCTGTCTGCAGTGTATACTTGCTATAGCTCTGTCAAAGAGAAATCTTACAGGTAAGCTTAAAGTCCTAGAGAAGCTACTACACTTTCAAAATGTTCATGCAGTAAGAAGCAGGACTGCTGCTGCCATTTATTCTCAAACCCTGTTATTCAAAATCTGCTCTGGAGCCTTTACAGGTTGCTAAGGTATGAAAAGCTCTTAAGGACTCCATTTTGAATAGCTCAATGAAGAATTCACTCTGACTTACCTCTGGCTTTAAAAACTATGCCTGATCTTTTCCTAGTGAATGGCTTGTCTCCAGTGTCATTGCCAATGTTACTGAGGCTGTGCGGTCAAAGCAAGTTCACTAACCCATCTGAGATGATGTGTAGACGACGGGGTATTTAGTTCTCTCTGACTTCTGCTCTACATTCAGTCCGCTTTAACTTTAGCTCCTGTACAATTACGTAACACATCAAACAGATAAATTCTCAACCAAAAATTTTGGAGTATCTTCCATGACACAGGAATTCATACAGAAATCTTTGCAAAAATAACAAAAAAAAGTACATGCATAAAAATCTTGGTGTTTAGCCATTTCTAGCTCTCAAATTTCCTAAATTTCCATATCTAGTTAAGTCCACAGCAATGCTCAGAATGCTAATGCAAGCTGTTTTAATTGCTCTGAAATGAAACCATTCAGTTCCAAGTTTATAGTTAAGAAATGATAGCTACTTCTTTGTGTCAATATTTTGCAGCACAGATTGATTAAAAAAAAAACAAAGAAAAAACAAAAACCCAAAAAGTATCTTTCTATTTTTCATAAATTTCCTCAGTGCTACAGCTTAATATGGTACTGAGATGTATTGAACAACAAGTTGTATGCTTAAAAGAAGCAAAATTCC
>NW_010208598.1:0-13863 GCF_000695765.1 Mesitornis unicolor | reverse complement strand
TAACATTTGGATTTGAATGTGCCCAGGCTGCTCTAGCAGCTTGGCAACTAGAAATATTATGCTACCTAGAGAATCAGAGACCATGGAAAATAATTGTAAAGATAAGTATTTGGTGCAAAGAAGGGTTATGCGGAAGCAGGAGTTAAGAAATCTACATTAGGAGACCAGCTGTGTATTAGGTGTATAATACAATAGAGAATAACATAGCGAACAAATGGACACTTAAGAAGCTGCACATAGGGGAATATGTATAAAAAGAAAGGCTGGGATTCCAGGCACTGTTTGTTTTGTTGCTCATTGTTTGTGGAAGGTTTTTGGTTGTTTGCTTTTGGTTTGTTTGTTGTTGGTTTTTTTTAAAGACAAAAACAAACAAGACAAAAGAATCCCTCCACACATACATATTTACTTTTGGGTTTTGATTTGGTTTGGTTTTTTAAAATTCACATTTCAGAAACTCTTCTTTAATCTTATATGCCATACTGCAAGACGACCACAGGACTCCGAGACGACTCTATAAGAGTTATAAATCGAAGACTTTTATTTTATCAGAGGCTGCGCTTTTATAGTCCAAAATCCCTTAGTCACACTACATAAGCATTTCTATTGGTTACATATATGTGTCCATATTATCTAAGCTAATACATGATTGGTTACTATCTTACATGTCACCGCCCACATCCGGGTCAGGTTGGTTTACTTCCGCTTCCTGTTGGTTTACTTCCAGGTCGTTCTCTTGCCGCATCGTCGTACTTTCTCTTTCTTTAACCCTGTGTCATCTTAAGGTGGTCTTTCTAAATTACAGAATTCTTAAGGTGGTGATTCCAACCCATAGAACTCTATATAATCATATCCATTTTAATTCATGAATCCTCCAACACCATACCTTATATTTTCTTTTATCATGGGGTAGACTTTTTTCTTCTTTTCCTCAGCACTGGAAGTAGTGTGTTAATGTGGAAGTGAGTGTGTGTTAGTGCAAACAGCCTTAGATTCTAACATTTTGGAGGAAAAAAAATCCCAATACTGTAAGCTGGAGGCATTTCACAGCCTGAAGGGACTTCTAAATTATATGAAATCCTAAGACACAAAATGGGGATGGTTATGACAAATATCTTTTGGCCAGATTAAGAGAAAGATTTAGGAACTGATAAAACAAAAAACTGGTAAGTATCTTGTGAGATCTACAGAATTACTTAAACAAAGCATAAATATCTTTGATATCCATAGAAATTTGAGTTATGCCTAAATAATATTTTTGTTTCAAATCTGAGTAGGAATATCTTTCTACATATAGTTAATTAGGAATTCGTTTTTATCTAGCTTTAAGCATGTACAATGATGTCTGCATTTTACATCATCTTCCTTTACTGCCAGTGAACAGAATTATGTGCTTCACAATGTGCTTTAGATCCCTGTCTTAAAATGAGAGGAATAATGCCTTAGACATGATTACTTCTCTCCTTTTACTATAGAGAGAGTATGCAGTGACTGGCTCAGAGGAAAATATCTGCTCTGTGTATATCTATGTAAAGTCCAATGAATCACACCTGAAACTCTGAATTCACAGGACTCTTAGTAAGTCTTTTTAATTCTTTGTATTAAAAAATACAAACCACTGCCTTTCAGTTTAGTTGCTTATGTTGTCCAAGACAGATCGGTATTCTCCTTATTCAGCAGTCTCATGTCTTCCCTTTCCTAAGAAAAGAATGAAAAAAGGATGAACGAGATCCGTTAGCAATTAATGGGCAGAATATCCTACTTTCAATGCAATATGTTAGAACACCCTGTGCTAGCCTAGATTAACATGCCTTGTGAATTGACAATATTATAAACTGTAAAACATTACTATTTCCTTGAAAGTTAGATTGGGACTTCTGTGAATATTTGTTTGAATGGGATTCTGGAAAAGAAGTATTAAAATAGGTAGTGATAAAATCTGCTATACAACTTTGTAAATTATGTCATTCATGTTCCCTTTCATTAAACTTAAACTATCTAATGAGACGCTAATATGACCTATTGGCTTATTTTGTTGGATTTACTTTGAAGAAAGAAAATTATTTTAAAACTTAGAAAAAAAAAAACCCTGAGAAAATATACCTTATACTTGACATAACACTTATCACTCAACGGAAAAACAAAACAAAACGAAACCTGATGGTGTATCAAAGGTAATTTTCATAGCTCATGGTCTCATTGCTATTTTTTTTTCTTTTTATAAAACTCTGAAAAAGATAATTTTACCATAGCTGGAAAATGGACAAAACCTTCTCCACATGTGCATGTCTCATACATGAATTTCATGAAGCAAACAGTCTGAAACTTCTCAAATTTTATTTGTCTGATCTGTCTCTACCAATTTAGCTAATAGTTTATTCTAGTTCCTTAAAAAAGAAAAGTTTAATAAAGTATCGTCTTGAAAATTGCAATATAAATGCAAATAGGCTGACATTGAGAATCCCTCGATTAAATACTTCAGAATAGTAGAAATAGAATGTAAAGTCATATTTTTAAACAATAGTTTTTAAATCCAGTAATGCTATCTTAACTAAAAACATGAAACAAATCCAAATTATAATTCTAATAACCTTGATTACTCAACTCACAGTGAAAAAACAAACAAACAAAAACCAAACAAAACCCAAAACAATTCACACTGAAGAAATTTCCTTTAAGATCCCTAGGACCAAAAACAGAATTAACTTCTGTGGATAAACAGAAGATGGCTGCTTCTCAGGCAGTACAAAATAGATAATACTGTAAGCTGACCAGGCTAAATACGAAAGGTAGCACTCAGTAGTGGGTCCTATTCATATTTAAAGGGTACAAGGTCACAGCAAAGATCTACAGTTTTAAGATAAAGGATTTCAATTTTATGCAGAATGTTTCTGCTAAGAAATTAAAAAGGTAGGAGATATTGTTATCAAGAGAGATTCTGAAGTCTTTGTTGGACCCAAAAAGCAAAGTCCTTAAATCTCTACTGTGTATCATGCAAGTCAGGATTTATGACTTTGGATGAACAGATCTATAGTCTATCAGGAGGAAAGGAATAAATGGTACCAAAGCCAAGTTTGTGCAAGAAAAAGGAAGTGAGCGAGAGAGATTATTAAAGCAGCCAGTAATGAAAATCTGTGAGAAACCTGGACAGTGTTACAGTTGAAATGATTAAGACCCTTCCAGACTGAAACATAGTTCTCTTTCTTTCCCTTTCAAACTGTCCAGCAGGTGGGACACAGGAATTAGAGGTTTATCTTTCTTTCTGAGACAAAAGAAAGTGAAGTCTTCAGAAAGTATCTAAAAATTAGCAGTTCTCTAACAGCTTGACAATGAGACAGTCTGGGATGCTCTTTGAGGAAGCGGCCCCAGTGATAATGGCAATGAAGGAGTTCCAACTTCCAGTACGTGCAGGGTTCAAAGAGTGCTACCTCTTCTCTCCAGAAGAATTATTCATCACTTCTTTGTCCAGTGTCAGCTTTATCCAACCAACTATTCATTGACATGTGGCTATCCATATGTCTTATCTACCCACCATTTCTTACATAGATACCTACATTTGAGATGGAAGAGTAGACAGACATCTGTGTGAGAGCAAGGGCCAGCAGCTGGACCACTTTCAGGTGTTTATGCAGATGTTCCCCTTTCTTCCATCTCTACAATCACATGAATGTCTCTGACTATCTGATCGACCTTTACAATCACTGAATATTCATTTGCCTAGAACTCCAGTGACATTTTAGACAGCTAGGATATCTAGCATACAACACGTACCCTATAGAAGTCTTGTTATATTTTGAAGATGCAGCTGAAGCCCCCTGGCATAAAAACAATATTGCAAGAGGTAAAATAAGGTCAAAAGGGGTTTTTTTTAGGTTTTTTCTTTTTTTCCTGTTACTTTCTAAATTTTTCTCTCTAAGGAAATATATTCATAGACTATTTTTTTGAGAGTGATCACGATTTCCATGGCCTACAGATCTGTTAGTACTGTAAGTACTAACTGAAGTCCCGTAAGTACCTGTAAGACAGGAAGAGGTAAGTAAATTCCATCTGCATCTTTGGAAACCAGTGTCTAGTTTACCTGTTGCACTGATTTTAATTGAGATAGAGTCGATTTTTTCCATAGTAGCTTGTATGGGGTTATGATTTGTATTTGTGATGAAAACAGTGTTGATAATAAAGGGCTGATTCCCCTATAGATGAGCAGTGATTACACAGCATCAAGGCTTTATCTGCCCCCCCAGCAAGTAGACTGGGGGTGCACAAGAGGTTAGGAGGCGACACAGCTGGGACAGCTGACCCTAGCTAACCGAAGGGATATTCCACACCATGTGACATCATGCTCAGCAATAAAAAGATGGGGGAAGAAGAAGGAAGGGAGAAAGTTTGGAGTTATAGCGTTTGTCTTCTCAAGTAACAGACACATGTGATGGAGCCCTGCTATCCTGGAGATGACCCTGAACACTCACCTGCTAATGGAAAGCAGTGAATCAATTCCTTGGTTGCTTGCGTACACGTGTGACTTTTGCATTTAAAATGACTATCGCAATCCACTAGTTTTTGTACTTTTACCCTTTTACGATTCTCTTCCTCATCCCATGCAGAGGCAGTGAGCAAGTTTCTGTGTGGTGCTTAGGTGCCTACCGGAGTTAAACCGCAGTATCTATCCAAGACCTAAGGAAAAGCAAGGCTAGACACACTAGATTTCTTACCTTAATGTTTATCACAAACCATTTTCCCAAACCTCTCCAAAGTCAACCTGGAGTCATACAAGCTTGTTTCATGAACAAAACAGATGAGGAAAAATTCATACTGATTAAATGATTTTGTTGAACATGGTTCTGCCTAATACTGTCACCAAGGACATTGTTATAAATGTTCTAACTTTCCATTTTTAGCCTCCCAATCTGTAAATACTTAGTGAGTGTCAGCAGGCTACAAATTAAAAAAAACAAATATAAGTTCTTCTGTTATGGAGCTTCCACATCCAACACAGGGGATCCAACAGAGTGACTATGGCTGAAACCTGTCTAAACAATATGTCTACCAGCAGTACTCAAAGCTGAGCACCAGATGCCTCTATCAGCTTTAGAAACCTCTGCATCATATAATTTCTAACCTTACTACTGTATGGAATAACTACTTAGTGTACTAAATCTGCTAAGCAAGGACTTTGCAATTCCAATCCAATATAAATGAATAAATATCTGACTACTAAATGAATAATCTTTCATACATTAAACCAGTAAGCCAAAAAAGTGATTATAATGTATGCATTTAAATTATAATATACAAATATACAAAAGGGAAGATAGACATCCATTGAGACCAAAGAATTGATTACATGGTTAACAAGTTGAATATTTATATGTCATTATTCATATTAATACTAATAGTTCTTTTGTGTTGCTTTCCTCCATTGTATTGTAAGACACTTAGCATTGTAAGACTTCACTAACTCACCTCCTACCTCAAATTTAGCCTTACATCCACCATTCTACTTTCTCCTGAATAACCTTGCCTAATATAATTTCAATTTTAAAAGTATGTGTTAAACTGGGAAATGGATAAAAGAGGAAACCACTACATATAAGCATGAAAGTTCACTGTGCATTATTAACAGTAATAATAACACTTTGCATTTAATTCCCTTCCTGTAAGGGGATTAAAACATTTCTAATTATTAATCAGTATTAAACAGTTTATAATTACCTCTGCAAGAAGGTAATTATTAATACACCCATTTTGCAGAAAATCTAAACCACAAAATAACTATATAACTTTGCCAAAATGGCACAAAAAAAAGAGCCAAAAAGCAAAAGAAGAAGAAAGGTTATGCTCCTTGTCTTTTGTTCCTTTTGTAACTCATGTAGTTACACACTATTATTGGGAAGATATATTCCACCTACAAGCTGCCAGGAACTACATAAAATTAAACTGTTAGGAAAGTCACATCTGTTTAAATCCAAGTATGAAAATATGATCTTACATACTACATCGTTAACAAAAAAAAAACCAAAACCCAAAACAAAAACAAAACCCCACACATCATACCTTTTCTTAGACATTTCAGCTTACAAAAGATATTATGTCTGTTGAAAAAGTAATAAGAATAAAAAACTATTAAACTAAGGACTTGTCAGTCCAGGAAGTCAATATGATTTTTACATATTTTGGTTAATGTAACATTATGCATATCCCAATGATGCATAGATCTGCACCTAACTGTTAATTCTACTTTTGGAAGTGTTACCTCTAACAATTTTTGTATGCATATAGCTGCTACATTCCTACTTTCTACTGATGTACATGCACCTCAGAACTGTTTTAAATCCATAAAGGTTGTTGGGTTTTTTTTTTTGTTTCACATCTACCTATAGAGAAAAGGCCTGCTATTGAGATCTGCATAGAAAAAGCAACTCTAAAGTGCTCACCAGTAGTTAGACTAACAGTAAGTCAAAGTCTTACTCACTTCCTATCAGTACTTATTAACCATTTCTCAAAAGAGCTTGTCTGTTTATCAGGCTGTCATATAGGACTGTGAAACCAATGACAAACTGACATTAAGTTTTGGGTATGTGGCATGTCATCAGTGTTTCACGACAATTTTGATTCGTATGATGCATGGTTCCCATTTCTGATATAATGCAGCAGAATTTGCAAATAGAAACTACCAGATTTAAGATGGTTCATGTTTACTTCCTTCATTAATAGTAAAATATGTATATCTTTCTCAAATGCATAGG
Source organism: Mesitornis unicolor (assembly GCF_000695765.1). Taxonomy (NCBI): domain Eukaryota; kingdom Metazoa; phylum Chordata; class Aves; order Mesitornithiformes; family Mesitornithidae; genus Mesitornis; species Mesitornis unicolor. Next base: position 7,123 of record NW_010208598.1, on the reverse strand, counting down.
TTATGCACAGAGGTCATAATTTCACTGAAGTGAGCAGAGCTGCTCTGATTTGTATCACCTGAAGTATGGCCTAAATACTGAGTGCAACCTTTTCAGGCAAGTTAACTGAAAAATTTTATACCTGCATTTATGTGTATCTTCTTCTATTTGTTGTCTCATGGTTGGGGGGGCAGAGGACAACCTCTCCAGCTTCAATCTAATAACCAAACAATGAAACACCAAGCAATGAAAATGAAAATGAAAATTTACAGTAGGAGAAGAAAGAAAAATCTTATTAATAGAAGAGCCCTATGTCTACAGGAATTCTACAGTTTTGTCCAGATTTGCAGATAGTTATGTGATGGATAACTCACTTTTCTAAGCCTCAGTTTCTTTCTGTGTAATATGTGGAATGACACTACTCTCTTTCACCTAGATGTTGTGAGTCTTTAGTCCTAATTTTTTCAAGACTATTGGAGATTAATTGTAACTAGAGATTAAGTTTTATGAAGAGCTGCTGAGGGCACTGGAAGAAAAGGAGACTGGGTGAAGACCTTATTGCTCTCTACAGCTACCTGAAAGAAGGTTGCGGTGAGGTGGGTGTTGGTCTCTTTTCCCAAGTAACATGAAATAGGATGAGAGTAAACAGCCTCAAGTTGCACCAGGAGAAGTTTAAGGTGGATTTCAGGAAGAAAAAAAAATTCACTGCTAGGGTTGCCGAGCACTGGAACAGGCTTCCTAGGGAAATGGTTGAGTCACCATCCCTGGAGGTATTTAAAAGACTGGTAGATGGGGCACTTAGGGATGTGTTTTAGTGGTGGACTTGGCAGTGATATGTTAACCATTGAACTCAATGATCTTAAAGGTTTTTTCCCAACCTAACTGATTCTATGATTCTATGAAAGATTTGTCTAGATATGGACATTATGCTCATGTTAGGTAACTACCACATCAGTGCATGCTGATTTGAGATGCCACAAATCACTCTGTACAAATCGGTATTTGTTCTCTTTTGAAGAATACTCTGTCAGTAAAAACACAGTGCCTACAAAACTGAAATGTGGACAGACAGAACCTTATATGTCCAGGAAAAAGCAAACAAACATTTCACAGTATTCCTAGTGAGGAAGGCTAATGCTAACTTGAAAAAGTTAAAGGCTGTAATATGAAGTTTTTTAGTGGAGTCTCTCATATCTCATTAACAATATATTATCCGATTAGCACATTAGCAACATTCCTTTGTATTGCATTAGCATTCATATCATATCAGAATATATTATTGCTAAAACAATGTTACAGTCGTATCATATTAGTGAATTTCATATCAGATTACTGAGAAAGGATACTAATAAGACATTCCAATTCAATTAATAAGGTAACAGAATTCCCTTCTTTTCACGTCGCTTCCATCTTTGCTCTTAAATTTAAGCTGATGATATGCAGCAATGGAGTAATCCTTTTACAATTTCAGAAGGACATTACACTTCAAAAATCTGTAGAAAGAAAGAATTGGAAATTGAGCCCTGTATTCCTATGCTGCTTAATTATTTGATCTTTCCATTTCCAGGAACACTAAAGGTAAAAGCAAACACTCTCATTAGGTACAAGTCTATTGCCTTAGCTGGCAAATAGTGCTATTTTCTGGGATCAATACTGTGAAGGGGAAGCCAGTAATCTGCAGGAACAAGCTTTCAGGGGGTTTGCTGCACCTAGCATAGAAATGCAGATTTATTTATTTTAAATTTCCTTCCCACTTGAAAAAATCCTGTTTAGAAACCTTCCTCTGAGGAATCCAACAAGTCACATTCATCCAAATTTTGAGAATTTGAAAATATTGTACCTTTAAAAGTACTGATAGTCTCTCAGAGTTAGTGTGCAATGTACAGCATTTAGACTCAAACTTGCTCAGACATGGAGTATGCAGAGGACGACTGTGCTTTGGTAAAAAGCATACACCTATGATTCAAGTGATGCAGGTTCAATTACTAACTTTGTTATTACCTTCAATTAATCTCTGTGCACCACAGACATGTGGGTGAAGAGGGACTTTGGGAACTGTTTCTTCTCCATCTTTCCACAAAAGTTGGCAGTTGAAATACAGCAGTATGATACAGCAATGGCTACATACCTGTACAGCACACTTTCCCTTCTTACCATGGCAGTCACAACTATGGACTTCTGCTGTACTCCACCTATAAATCACAGGTACAGATGCTGATTTTCCTCCAGAGCATGCACTGCAGTTTCCATAGACTGAGGTTAGGATGACATATTGAAATAAAACTGTTCCCAAAATGTTTGCTCAGCTCCAGGGACATACTTACTGCTTTGGCTAGCTGGAAGTCACAGTCATATGTTGCATCTGCCTTCCTTTGAAGACTTCCCATCAAAGGCCAAATCCATGAGCATCATCTGTGATATGTCTGGCAGTCAATAAGAAAATACTATAAACCATGTTCATCTTTTAAGTCACTTATGAAGTGGATGATTATCCACAACACCTCCCTGTCTCAAAGCAATAATGAAATGTATGAATGAAATGTTAGCTACCATTACTTCAGTGTAAAAATACTGCCCATGTTGATTATTAACCTCATGGAATGATTTACAGAGACAGTATGTACTAGAGAATTGAGTAGCATCTCTGCTAAGGTCTTCCCAAATTAAAGGGATATTTATTAAAGGAGTTTCAGACCTATTCCTGACGTAAAATGGAATCATCATTATTTTAATTATAAGCTCTTGCCAAAGACATTGTAAGTCATGAGTGGAAGTTAGCTGAGTTTTTTCTGCTGTGAGCTGGATTCTTTGCATAATACAGTCAGGACCAGAACATGCATTGGATTTGATTATACAAGGATAATGCATATGAACTCCAGCTTTTATTAATACTGGAGGTATTAAACGTTAGTTAACATAAACATGGAACTTCAATAATGTAAAATACAATGATTCTTATATATTACACTGCTGTTATTACTATTGCTCCTATTATTTCTTAATCCAGCTTCGATGTATCTGTGGCTCTTCAGACTATGTATTTCACAGTGGACAGCTGGTCAACGTCACACAAAACAGACTTTTTACAGGTTCATCTTCTTTCAGCTGAGATCTATAACCACAGTACTGCAGCTACCTCTTTTTTGCTTCTTTCCTTTTACCTCCCTGAATACCAAATTCTTTTTTGCATAGTGCTCAACTTTTGCAGAGAACTTGTATCATCATTCAAAATGCACAGCTATCCATTGCTTAAGTCAACTCCTTAGAGTGTGTTACCAGTAAGATTAAACTCTCTCAAATTGAAAAATATTAAAAATATATATTTTTTTAAATTTTATTAAATGAATGTTCAGTGACTAAAAATACAGCACAAATGCCTTAGAAAAAATGTTTCATTTACCTGCATTTGTCTGACTGGCAGAGTCTTGCCCACAAGCAATATACTGAAATATCATGCATTTTCTTCAGCATTTTTCTTCTATGTGTTATAAAGCAACTTCTGATCTTAAAAGATCTCTGCTAGTGAAATTAATCTCTACAATCAGACAACTACATCTGATCTATAAGTCTAACTCCCATTTTAGTTACTAGAAAATTCTTCAATATAATTAAGGAAGGACAAAGAGGAACTCAGGTCAGGTCATGGGCCTCAGTTTAGTTGCCCATATTTGAGTGTCCAAAGCTAACCTATCTAAAGATATCAGTGTTGACTTGGAACATGACATCCACACAACATCTAAGCCAAACTGGAGCAACATCTGAGAAAAAAATGCAAGAGCCTGTCGAAGAGGTTCAACTACAGAGGCATCAAAGTCAAGCCTCTGTAGATTTTTATCTCAATGTCTTTGTAGAGTTTGCATTGACTACATTTCCATTAACTATAATGGGTGCTTAGACACTGATGGCTCCTATAGTACATTTTACTTAAATTTAGAGTTTTGTGTCTGCTAGCAAATGTCCTCCCAAAGAATGAAATAAAAGATAATTATATATCCATTTCTCTTGGGTAAAAGTTATCAATAAGAAACAGTTTGTTTTCTTATGGATGTTTTAATCAGAAACTGTAATAACATCCATCAAAGATTACAGTACACCTGCAAAATATTGTATAAGATCACAAAGCATCTGTACCATCAATGTTTTAACCTAAAAACAATGTAAAACTGATATGACTTTACTGAGCACTGGAGAACTTGGAGATGAAACCTGACTACTTGCATAAGTTGCTCAGTGAAGAACAGAAGAATAACGTGCTAGTCCCATAGATAAACTCTGTACAATACGCTTTCAGGTTTTGGAAGTGAAATGTCAGCACAACGAGAACTCATGACTGTTTGTCTTAAAAGATGAAAAAATAAACACAGAGATTGCTTTCTCTTTGAATGAAAAAAAAAAGTGAAAAATCCATTATTTGCATATCCCTAGTAATTATAGTCTTCTAAAGTTAAATTTCTCCCAAAAGGGTTATTACAGGGTGAAAGATAATTTCCTTATGGTATAAAATGTTATAGACTTAGGTTAGATAACTGCCCTAATTTTAGCTATCCATCGATGGCTATAATTCCATGGAGAACTTGGTAATTACTTAATTAATTCCTTCTCCAAAACAAATTCCATTTGCATTTAGTACTGAAGTCTGGAATCTTTTTTCACTAAAAATATATCGATGCCATTATTAGCTACTAAGAGATGTAACCAAACAAAAAAGTTAAAAATAATGTTTAAAATATGCTTCAAAAGGGAAAAAAAAACCCCAAAATATTACTGTCTCTGCCACGTGAAATTTGGAACTTTTAGGAAGCAATTCCCTAAAAGCACAATAGAAAAAGAAGGGCTGAAGAAAAAAATAACACCAACCAACTGTTATTCTTTTGACTTTGAAAAAACGTACCAACATGAAAAAAGAAATGCACTTTAGTTTCAATTCCCCTAAGAAAACCATTTGTCTTTTCTTTTTAATTTTGCTTTTAACTGAAGCTCACTCTTAGTAGCAGATGTTGTTTTCAATGTGAGGACAGAAAAATGAAATTGTGAAAATTAATCCTCAATAAAATAAAAATAAAAATTCATTACTTGCTTGTTTGATGAAACTTCATTACAGCTTTTACTTAGATGTCCTCAAAGCTGTTTGCAATAAAAATATAATGTAAAAGTTTGTTGGTTATTTTCAGTATTTTTGAATTAAAATAAAGTATGAATACCTGCAATATGTATGTTGGATATACAAGACAGAAATATTTTTCATTTTGTATCAATATGAAAACTATGAAAGGGTCAGCAAAAAATCTGTTATTTTTTTATAATTTCTTGCTACAATTTTCAAAAACTCTTGTTATTAATAAAATTATGCTCCATAGAAATTGCAAATAAAACTTATGTATAACTTCAGTATATTTTCTTCTGAAACCTTTCTCCTAAATTCCATCTTCACATATTCTGCTTTCAGAAAAAAAATGAATCTTTTGTAAATGCACTGTGCAAAGTACTAGCAGACATATCTTAACCTGAAAGGTACAAAACTAGCATTTGGTTCATAGAGCTGGAAAAAGGAAAAAGTTTTCTCCTGGACTGTCAGGAACTAGTTTTTGTCTATGTTATTACTCAAGAACAGACTTAAGAATGCAGTAGGGACAACCAAAGAGCAAACTAGTAAAGTAGGTAAAAAAAAATTCTAAAAATTATTTATTGGGAATGTTACAAGTTGATGATGTAAAGCTATGTTTCACTATGTTCTCGTGACTTCTCATCCTTCTACTTTTAAAGGCAGCGTTTGTTTTGTCAGTAAAGTACTTGATGCTTTACCTTTTGAGCTTTGAACTAAGAAGTTTGGCAGTTGTGAATTCATCATATTATGGATGATGACAATTCTCCAAAGAAATACGATAGTGAATGCATTCTTAAGGTGAGAAACCTAATTTTGCTTGCTTATTTATTTATTTATAAGTACAGGTTTCTGCTATTATTATTATTATACATTGAGGCTGACTATTGGTTTTGAAGTAGCTTTTCTGTGGTGTTGAAATTATTCAGGATAAAAGAATTCTAAAGCATCTAAGATACATAAATATGTATGGAGGGATGCAAGCTGTTTGTATGCACAATAGGATGGTAATAAAAGCAATCTTTAAGCTTATTCCAATAGTGATCTCTTATAACCACCCACTGTTTAGTCATTTTGTAATAATGTGATGGATGAAAATGTTTCAGAGCTGAAATGCCAAATAGATCTGCTGAAATTGCATCTCCATATAGCAAAATAGTGCTGAAAATATATAGATAATAAAGTGTCCATCCAATATCTCTATCCATTGATACACTAAAAAAGCAGATTCTATAAACTAGCATGAAGCTGATGTATCCCACAGCTGGTGACAGCTTTGTTTAATTTAGACTATAGATCTAGACTTAAGTGGTCCCTTTCCCAGTTACAAGAAAAACTGGGCTTTTCTGGCATATTGTCCACTGTTGAATCATGGGCCAGATTTTTTAACCTTACCTATAGACTTGGAGATGAGTTATAAAGAGCATCTGCAAGTGTCAGACTAGATATGGATTTTTCACAGCTTTGTGTAATCAAATTTCTGAGAAGTATAAAAGACTAATGTAGAATGACACCAGACATTACCATTTTGTTTTGATCATGTGTTCAATCCACCTTGCATTCACTTCAAATAGTTATAAATGGCCCCAAACTCTTCAGCTGACTGCTGTTAACTCAAGCAATCTTAACCTGGCATGGTACTTTAAGCACCATGGAAAGAAATATAATTAATGTATTAATGTAAGAGTCTAGAAAGAGATAGGTCTTTAGATTTCTAAATTTACACTTCTCAATTGGATCTAACAACTGTAATCAAAAATTTTCATTAGGTCTCTTATACTAATTAGAGGATCTAAATACACTGAGGAAGATTTACAGGAAGACATTCTATTCTCGATGAGCTTTGTAAACCTAGAAGCCTAAAATGGATTTCCTTTCTCACCCTGGTGTAGCTTCTGTGGTGTTGGAATACCAGAATACCAGAATCACATCAGAATAACTCAGATCTTTGTAAGAAATTACTCAATTACTGTATGGCCATTTCTGAGAGCAGATAACTTGTTTTTACACAGTAATCATTTTAAACCATGGAAATTAATATAT
>NW_010208597.1:3760-21267 GCF_000695765.1 Mesitornis unicolor | reverse complement strand
GAGGAAGTTATCGTCAATGCACTGGAGGAATGGATGTGGAAGTAGAGCTAAGAAGAACTTCAGAAAACATTAATTCACTCAGAAAAGGAATGCACATTCCCCTGGCAAATAAAGAAAAAAAAAGTCTACAAATTCCCTGAAAAGCAGTCTTTTACAGATGGCCAAAACATGAGCAAGAACAATTTGGAGACAGATCACTGCAGACAGGAATATGGTGGTGGCTTAACATATATACATTAAAATTCAAGGAAGCTAATTATACCTTTTTTCCCTCTCCAAAAATCCTCCATATTACTGAAAAAGTGCAACGCTGCCACCAGTACAGCCTAGGCAATTAAAAATAACAGATTTTTAAAGCACATATGCCATGCTCAACAACAACTGGCTCTTTGGCAACAGCTATTGTGGCCGTGGCTTAATGACATAATAAAATAAAGCACCATAATAAAATGGGCACCAAGAGGCTTTTCAACCTTATAGATACAGGATATGGAGTTACAGGCAATGTGTCTTGGAAGCAGAAAATCAGAACCTTTTCTAAGCACGATGCTGTAAGATAACAAAGGGACTGAAATTTTGAGGCACAGACCAAGGGCACAGGCCCGCTGTGTTTCTGATCATTTTTGTTCCTGCTGCGCTTCAGGAAAGAGGATTTTGCAGAACCATTTTACATAAACAAGAACACAACTATAGGATGCTCCTACCATTTGTCACCTATTTTAGCATTACCCAAACTGGAGATTGGGAGACTGACAAAGAAACAATATTATAAAAATTTAATGGAGATGTAAACTAAAACAAGTATTGACTCTAGCAAGATAATATGGAGGTTTTGTATGTGCAGTTCCATACTTTTGACTCTACTTGCTTCTTTTAAACTGATGTTAATAATCACTAATAGCCCTCAAACTCACAAATGAGCAATAGTTGCCTTTATATGTGAAACTTCATTTCTATGAGATCGTACAAAATACAGGATTTTGCTCAAAACAAAGTAAACCTAACAGTAAAAATACTGCGAAGTTTAGTTACAGCACTTCTATAAAACAGAGGTCATACTTCACAGCATCTGTTATTCACATGGTAGTACGTAACACTCATTTTCATTTTCCAATACTCCATAGTATCAGTCTTGAAATCTTACTCTTAGATTCTTCACTGAAAGGGTTGTCAAGCACTGGAAGAGGCTGCCCAGGGAGCTGGTGAAGTCTCCATTCCTGGAGGCATTTAAAAGATGGGTACATTCGGTGCTTAATGACATGGTTTAGTGGTGGGTTTGGCAGTGTTGGGTTTACAGCTGAACTTGATGATCTTAAAGGTCTTTTCCAACTTAAATGATTCTATGATTGGTTTGTGTTTTGCTTCTTTTTTAAATTCCATAATGAATACCACTGTATTTCCCCTGGTTAATATACATAGGATACCATTTAATCTCTAGGCTTTTCAGGAAAAATAATATTTTTTTGAACATAATGAATTGGCTGAGCATGTTCAATACAAGAACCTTCAGGATTAAAAAAAAAAGAGGCATAACAATGTGCATATGTCTTCAAAACAAAACAATGTCATGGTACCAGGCAATGAAACAGCACTAACTGCTTCTAGAACAGTATTTCAGACAAAATCTATAATTTTTCAAAAACCATATTTTACCTGTTTTCTAGTCAAAAATGTAATAGCCGAAACAGTAATCCTAGTTTTCAATTTTTTAAGAAGACAGAAAGAGCAACAGTCTCAAATACTACCATGTTACACCCTGACAGCTTCCTTATTCTTACCTGGTCCTTCTTAGGAAGGCCTAGTTTACAGAGCTTCTTAAATGCAAAAATCTCAGAAAATTAAGAAAATTGGTAAAAATGTTAAGGAATTGTCTTCATTGGTATGTTCTAGCCGTTGTTTTAATACACTCAAGAGTTTTGGTTAATATTCAATGAATTGCTACGGAATATGCTTTTAAACATGAAAACAATACTGGCATGTACTAGTGACTGGAATTACAGATTAGTTTCACATGAAAAAATGTTTTAAGTACACAATGAAAGAAAAAAAATGACAAATTACTTGTAAAGATTAATGTAAATATGAATGTGATTTAATAAATTTCAAAGCGACACGGATATTCTAGTATCACTAAATAATGCAAATCTAACAGCTGGCTTCCACTTCTCATTTTAAACCAGAGGAAAATAATAACTAAAGAAACCTTATGGCCTAAATATCTACCATTTGGTCCTGTGACAACAAGTGAAGCTGATGCCTCAGTTGATCCAGTCTTTTGTTTCTATATAGCAGCTGTCCTGTAAAGCACAGCCGCAAGCTAATACTTGCACATGTATTCTTTTTAATGAAAAATGCAAACTTCAAATGTTGATGTGCAGAATTTAAGAGACCTTCTGTTTCTTCACCATAATTAGAATTATTGGGTCATGCCTCACAGTGGCCTACAGTGGAACAGTGAGTTGACAAAAACAAGACATGCCAAGTACATGCTGGCTATGCTCATTTTTTTCCAGTACATTATTGGTTTTCCCCTTTTTCCACATTTCAGGTATGAGATTTTTGATGTGATGTATTTCCACCACAGTTTCCCTAAGATGCCACGAATGCTGTCTAACAGGTACCGCTTCATATTGTGAAAGCATCACCACCTCAGCATTCTAAAGAATCTCCTTAATCAGACAAGGAAGTTTTTTAAAAGGCAGTTCAGTTTGCTCAAGACAGAAGTACCTCTCTCATAAAATACACCTATATTCCTGCCTCACTGAAACTACTTATACTTCCACTTATTGATCTTTTCATCAATCATATCCTGCAACATCAGTTACAGAACTCAGCTACAATCCTTGTTTTTAACAACTGAAGCCATAATCCTCTCTGCACACATTGCATCTGAACACTTGTCTCAATCCCAACGAAGACTCTGAAAGAGCAGAATTCTGCACAATAAAGGCAGTTCACATGACTGATTTCATTAAGGGATTAAAAATTGCATTTAGAATGGATTTAATTACAACAGGTTTGATAAGCTTGGATAAATGAAACCTAAAATGTCCAGGAACCTGATTTAAGCACTCCAAGGCCAAGATACGTAAGATAATTTAAGTCAGACTTCTTTTTCCTTTACAACAAAGAACCTAGAATTGAAACCTAAGTCCAATAACCTCACAGCACATTATTTCATATCATGGGATGTATGCCTCTCTTACTTTTTTCTTATTTTTATTATAGACAAAGAAAATAACGCATTGTTTATGTACACTTCACTTAGAATGTAAATCTCTTAAAAACCTCTTCTCTCTAGACTAAAGCTTTACAAGTAAAATGTCACATTAGATTACCAAGTCAAAACCAGACTCGTACAACGCGCAGCTCCCAGGCCAGCCTGGCCCACTAGCAGGCGAGAGGCAGTGCCCAGTCTGCACTGGGGTGGCACAGGAACAACCAGTAGGTAGGGAGTAGGGCATCCCTTGCTGTATGAAGTAGGGAATCCTGTGTCAGGATTTTAATGTCCACATTAAATGCTGCTCTACTGCCACGAGGCTACAGTTGTGCAATGAAATTCTGACAAATCTACATTACAGCATCTTTTTTTTTTTTACAAGTGCCCTCCAAACAAAATCAGCTGTTATACAAAAAGGTAGGGAGTTCAATTTAAATTTTTTTGGTGATACATCACAGCATGCTATCAGCAAACAACCACTCAAATAGTTTTCTTATAAGCACACGAAGACAATAAAATTAATAAAATGGATCCAAAAAAGGCACAATAGAAAACTGTATTTTTTGTAAAATGTAGTAAAAACATACGTAACAAGGTGCAATCTCTCTTATCTAAACATACCTTTCCAAGATCTGCAGCTTGTTTTGAAATATCTCTTTTTAGATCTTCTGCTCTCTTGGAATGAAAAGAATTACTTTGACTCTGGATGACAAACACAGTTTCTTTTAATTCTGTGAACCAGAAAATAAGAAGACTTAAAGACAAAAGAAGTTATTTTCAGTTTTGTTCCAAAGCTACTGAGACCCTAGGTGTGAGGTCAATCTCTTACATAGCAAGTTATTTCTTCGGTTATACAAACATTTCATGAAATAATAAAAAGGTGTAATTTAACAGACAAAAAAAATCCAAACCAGTCCTTTTAAGGATTAACTCATAAAAAGCATGACATGAATAGGAGATGTGCAGCAACAAAGTAACTTATGCCTACGGTTAACATTCATGAAGTTCCTTTTTTTCATGTACTGTTCAGAAAGCGTGCAGGCAAGGAAATTCAGAGTATAACAACTGAAGAGGTACAAGCAGTGCAAATACACCAGCACTCCTTACTACCAGAGGTAAAAGCTGTTACTCACGGACCAGCATCTCCCCTCACTAGGTGCTGGATGAACACGAAAGCGAAAAGGATGAACACGAGAGGGAAACTGATGAATATGGAAGGGAAAAGACGCTTCCTCAATAAGGAGCTCAAAACCCTATCCCGAAACAATGTAGAGAGACCATATGAGAACAGCGAGGTACTGCTTTTATCTGACAAGACAGCACAAGCACCTCAGATGTGTGCTCACAGTGTTTAACGGCACCAAGTTAAGAACTTTCAACAGGAGAGGAGACTGAGAGAAATTTAAAAGAAAATAATGAAGAAGCTTTGCAAACATTTATGAACAGAAAAAAAATATTATTAAAAAATACAAGTAGGTGATGAAGGCTGATGCCATGGAGAAGCTGAAGATAGCCAAATTTTACTGATGACAGTAGGTAAAAAAGTCATCAGCAATTGGAAAGCTAAGAAAAGAGGCAGTTTTGATCCCATTCAGAAGCACAACACAGCAAAGGATGAGAAGGTGAAACAAAGAGAAGAGGACAGATGCCATTTCCAGAATTCTTAACAAGTTTGACCTATGCTGCATAACCCACCCAAGACAGCTGCAGTTTCTGTTTGGTCTGCCAGAAAAGGCTGACCTTGATAGATACTACGCAGAAAGTGTGCAGAAGAGGAAATTCAGAGTATAACAACTAAAGAGGTATGAGTAAGTGCCTGAAATTACTGCCCAAGGAACAAAAAGATAGTAACAATGTTCAGTGTTCAAGGACATAGGCAGACAACTTGTGGAGAGGGTGGGCTGGCACCAAGAACTGCATTTAAATTCTTGTCACTCGAGGTGACAGTCAGACCAGGCACAAGAGAGCATAGCTTCTATTTAATCCAAGGAGGAGACAGCCCAGAAAAGGCTGCTCTGTTCAAGTTTACAGATTACATCAAGACAAGACAGTTCCAAAAGGAAAAAAATCAAAGATGAAGTCCCATGGGATCTGTGCAGAATGTCAAAAAATGTGGAGAAGGAACAAAGTTCACACCAAAAAAATTACATAGGTAACAAAGAAGACATAGGAGTCAAATTTCAGCAAAGCAGAACTTCAAGATCATCATCATCAGCAACATTATGAAAGCTGTCAGAGGAATAAAAGATATAAAACCTCTAGGAGAGGTTTCTAAAAGCAGTTACTGGTACTCCACTGAAACCAAACTGTCAAGGAGATACGGCAGATGTCAAATTGAAGACAGCCCAGGATGAAAGTTCAATACAGAAAATCCAGAGACACAGCTGATTGAAAGCTCCAGATTTTACTACAAGCAACGTCTATGTGAAGATAAAACCCAAGGACACAGCACCTTAGAAGAAGCATGTGAAGTTCCTTGTGAGGCAGTAGAGTATTTTAACTTTTAACTCAGTTTCACTGCAGTACAAATTGAAGTTTTACACCATGAAGTATTTATTTTTAAAATGTATATTCTTGCACTGTAGATCAAGTCACCCTAAAAGATCCTAGCTTTACATCATGATCCTGACCTCTAGGTTAAAAATACCAATTTGGCAAATAGAGTAAAGAACAGGGGGACAAAGATGGGGAATAAATGTCCAAAGAAGGAAAGTAAGAGTCTCAAGGAAAAAAAGTAAAACTGAGCACATGAAGAAGGGTCACAAGAAAAACACTGGCAACAAAGCATTAACTCCAAATATCTTTGCTAAGATTATGAGAAGAACTGACCATTGACTACATTCCTTTTTTCCTCTGAACAGTTAGTTGTTAATTTAGACCTGTGACAGTTCAAAGTTGCTGTTAAATGTTTTTCTACTTTTCCCTGATACTCTTTTCCCTCAATTTATTAGCTTATTCACCACGACAAACTCTGAAAATGTCAAATGGTGTGAGGTTTCTGGTGATAAAGTTGCAGAGATGGTTTACACACCGACAGAGACACCAGTTCTGATTTCCCATTTTTTCCCACGCAGCATTCCCTCGTGCTCTGACCCACTCAACAAACTGCCTTAAGAAAACAGGCACAGTACAAACGTCTAAAGAGCAGCTGTTTACTGTCTAGCAAGAAATTTACTAAATATCCTGTGCAAAGATCAAAATGAGTGTAAAAATTAAAATTATACTTCAATGATGCTAGTGAGAGTCAAAGGGCTAAATCTACATGCACAACACTGAAAATATCCTCATAGATAAAAAAAAACCCCACGAAACCAAAAACAGCATTGCTTTATACAATTACTGGTTTAGTATCAGTACATTTAGAGATGTGCAAGCACCTGAATTACACTCAGTTTCACTTAACAACAGCTGTGATATCCCACAACAGAATACTTACTTTCTAGGAGTAATCTAACAACTACTTTGGTGTTACTGCTTTAATGCAATGGCAACAGCTTCCTCTGCTATACACACTATAAAATAGTTCATTAAAAGATATACTCAGTGTATTAAAATGTCAGCAGAAATTATGTATAATTTGAAATTATGTATAATTTTAAACACCTAAATTGTTTCTCAAACTGAGAAATAGTCAACCAAGCAAGACAAAGGATGGAGTCCTCTGGAAGAATAACATCCAAAAGGACTGATATACTTTATTTCTCTTGCTGTCTTCTTTTCTCTTTTATTTCTCTAAGACATTTCTGTGTCTGGAAAATATTTTCAGCAATCTCAAATGGTCATTGATTGAAAAGATACTGCAAGTTCACAGAAAAAAAAATTAAAAAATAATAACTTGAGAAACAGGAATGCTGGAACTTCCTGAGCCTTATCACAACCATGTCTTCTTGCAAACCAGAATGGAGTCTTAATAAACTTAACAAGCCATTAACAGTACTGTGTGTTTTAGCAAGTATACAATGACAGTATGCAAAATACGCCTCCTTAGGCAACATCACTAAATCAGCTCAAAAGATGGCAATGGGGAAATACTGCTATTTGGAAGATAAGCATTGCAGTACCATGGCTGGCATGAATAAACTATCTGGTCTGGGGGGTTTTTGCAAAGTTTATTCATGGAAAGAGCTGGTTTAGTCAACTCAAAGCTACTGAAAAAAAATAAAACAAACATTTCAGGCCAGAAAAAAAGGAGAAAAAGAGCTCCTGGAAAAACACAAGATGATGATGTTGCCTGCTAGCCTTCCTCTGCTAGTCAAAGGATCAAGCGTTGTTCACTCAGGTTTCAGAAACCCAAATTCTCATCTGTGAGGTAGTTTGGACCTGAATGTAGGTCTCCGGCATTCCAAGCTGGTTTCTTTATCTACAGGCTGCAAGGACATCCTGAGGTGAATCTTCTCCATTCAGGGTCTTCTTTCCAGTGGGAAAGCACAAAATGTCTCATTATTAAGTCAGACAAAAACTAAACTGGTGCTTTAACTCACAAACTGGAGACTCTGCTGTGTAGGTTAGAAAACTCAGCTTCCAATTTGTGTTTAAAAAAATTTCCATGTTCTGTAGACCTTCCTCTGCTTTTATGCCAACTCTAACATCAACTTGAAACTCCAGATTAGGATCTTTTAGTACTTAGATTTTGACCAGACGATTGTAGCCTAGTATAATGCTTCCACAGTTAAGTGGAGACAACTCTCTTCTCACACTAAGAACAGTAGATATTGGCATTTTTCTAGATTAAAGGCACTGTATGCATATACATAGATAGATATATACACACAATCTCATCTCTGTGTGTGCGCTTATTTACTTATCATATATGCAATAAGCATGATAATGAGAGATTTATCTGTTTATGGCGTGCAGCGTGAGAACTGAAAGCCATCCTAACTTCAAAGACTCTCTCTCAACATAGTTTGAGTATTTTTGATACTTCTATTTCCTGATTTTTACTAAACTACTTGCCTTAGTAACATCCAAAAAACCCTTTACATCAATTCCAAATGCACTACATTTTTAGTACACTTGTTTACTTCTTGAAATTAGAAATCATAGTATCCAATTTTTCCTCAAACTTCATACCCTTTCACAGTTTTGAAATATATAAAGTTGCTTACCACTTCAGAACATGTGTGTTTTAATGCTTAGTTAACAAAAAAACGTTCATCACCTACACATTTGCTCTGATACTACAGAAAAAGCTGATTTAAACCCTGCATGTTGTTCTCACCTTTCCACCCAAACTTCCCTCACTAACTCCAAGAGAGCCTACATAAAATGCAGAACTAGACCAGGCAGGATATTAAAAGGATATAACTCCAAAAAAATACTTTTGATCCTTTCAGAATATTGCAGGTATTTGCAGATCAGAGGAAGTATAACATCACCGTATTTGCAAGAATCAAATCCAAGGAAAACGCATCAAGACTACTTCATTCTTCTTCTCTCATTTAACACACGTTTAAAAAACAAAAAAACAAACAGAAAAAATCCAAGCCAAACACCCCTTCTTCCCACAGCCAAATGCTGGTAGATACTCTTGTGGTGAGAGGAGAGAATGACTCAACCTGCTTTGATCTCAGTCACCCTCTGGACGTGCTCCTCTCTTTCCACAGATCGCAGAAGGGAACTGAAGAACTCACCCTCCCAAGCTCAATGCTTCCTTGAGTCTCCAAAGACATTGCAATGACTGTACGCTACCCTGAAATGGCCAGTGCCTCCCTTCAGGATGAGCTATGCTTTTGTTATTCACATCTTCTGAAAGTGGAAAATACTGCTGGTCAGCAATACGGCCTACCATCTGGGGACAAATACACCCAGTAGAGTATGCCATACATCCACCTGCAGGGCAAGACCTTTTGCCATGGCGTGGCAATCAGAACCCAACATTGGTAAGTCACACCACTGATCTTTTGGCTGGACTATTAAGATATCCACCCACGGAACTCTTTGCACACCAGCCAATCCAGAAAGCCACATCACACTCTGGGTAGACAAAGCAGTCATGAGAATATGAAGTTCAGTCTTCTCTGTATTCACCTGTCTTCCCAGTAACTAAAATACCAAAATACTGATACCTGTCTTCAAAGGCTTGGCTAAGGACACTTAAAAAGATCTCCTAAAACTCTGAAAGGAAAACTACAAATGGTAACGTTGCTTCTTGGTACAAAGGTACAGCTTATTTATAAAGGAGAATTTTCCTGTATAACAGATTAGTTGAAGAATGAAAAAACATAAGAACCAAGAACTGTCAAGAACTTCATTCTCTGTTTCAAGTATTTCCTTGATTTTACCCAGAGAAATGGGTTAAGAGACTTTAAAAAAAAAACCAAAAAACTTTCTTAAGAAGAGGCAGAATCTCATTAAAAATGAGAGAGATAACACAAGAAATGATGTATTACATCAGACCAACAGTGCATCTATTCCAGTATACTGTCTTCAACAGTAGCAACAGGAAACACTATTTAGGGACATCACAAGACCTTCACTTTCTCCAGTGCTCCTCATACTCTAACAGCATTGACAACTATTGTATTAGGAAATGCCAGAAGATACACTGCTGCCTATTTATCTTACCACACATTCATGGACTTGTCCCCTTTTGAAAGTGATGGTATGGTCTGCTTCCACAACCTCCTGTGGCAGCAAGTTTCTGAATTTCAGTACTTGCTGTATAAAATACTTTTGTTTGCTTTCAAATTATCTCCTACTGAAAGAAACAATAGATGACAGATGGTAGTTAAATCACTAATATACCATTGTAACGTTCCTAAATATAACTTTCCTAAGTAATGAGATTATATTAAAATTTATGAAAACTGAGCACCGTCAAAAGCCCAAAAAAGTCTGTAACTGCCTCCATGGGTGTTTGACAAAGTGAGACACAGCAGGTCTGCTGGGAGTGATAAACGCAGCAACCAGCACCTGGCTGTGCTGTGAGACTGCATAGAAAGAGATGAAAGAACACAAAGAGGAAGCAGACATTTTTCATACCAGATAAGGATGGGTGAACAGGGAAAAAGAGTAATAAATCTTCTATAGACAGGTCCTGACCTCTCAATGGTAAAACAGGAGATAAAAGGGACAAGGGACTTAATTAAAAGTGGTTATTTGCGTTAAGGACAAAGCTTGCAACTAAGTCCAACAAAAGGCAACAAACAAAAACCAGATCTCAGCACCATTCAGAGTTCAGTGAGCAACTCCTCTGAAAACACTCAAAGTCTTCCTGATGTTCAGCTTTGATGTCAGAGTGAAGTCACAACTGTGCAGAAACTGCTGCAACAGAAACGTGGTCAAGCTGAAACTTTTCAGAACAAGCAGACCCAACTGCTCAGGGTTTAGCAGAGTACCCTAAAAATCCAAGTTGCTTTAAGAACTGAACTGTTACAGCACAGCAGAGGCAGCACCAGGTTACAGTACAGAGACTGCAAGCCCTTATCTCAGGTCTGTAAACTTCTTTGCTGGAAGGACATCAGACTTGTTTTCAGAAAAGGTAGAAGCTTGTAGAATTTTTATTCTCCTTATTTACCTCACACGTCCAGTAAAAATGTATTTTACGACTCAGTATCCTATTAAAGTTTGACATGTTTTTAAATACGTGTTTCCAGACATTAAAAAGTTATTATAAGTTGTAACAAGTAATTTATAATAACCCTACTTATTACAAGTACCATGAGAGCATAGCAGAATGGTAAAATTCAGTTTCATGTTAAATTTTTACATGAACACCTACTAAGTATCATGAAATTTGATTTTAAAATATTGTGTACTACAAAAAGCAATGCATCGGTTTCATAGAGCAAGTGCACATTTTCAGAAAACCACTTAGCTACAAGAATTGCAAATACAAAGAAAGATCAAGAAGCTTCTGTTTGATGAGACTACATGAGCAATACAAAGTATTTAGGTATCAGCAATTAACTAACAAAAAATGCTATTGAGCATTTAAGCACTTTTCAAAGCACAACCGTATTTTAATTATACAAAAAAGGCAGCCAGAAGTGAAAATAAATACAGACTATACAGTACTTACCTCTGCTTATTTTACTAATTGTTCCACTTTTTTCAGACTTCTAGATGAAAGGGGAAAAGGCAAAATGAGAATACATGCAAAAACTCAAATATTTCTATAGACACACACAGGCAGTCAAAGCATTCATCAGACTGTAAATGAGCATGTTAGAGGAACTAATAAAAAATAAAAGTAAAAAGTTTTTCATCATCCAGCGTTGAAGCATGTTCCACATAATAGTGGAATAGTAGTAATAGTTTATCTACTATTACTTAGAGAATACAGTAAAAGACTAATAATTAAAAAAACCCAATTATTTTCCATGACTCAATTTATACTAGAGCTCTTCAAGTTAACACCAACAATGTGGAGGTTTTTAAAATGTATCTCCTGAGCACAAAGTTTGAAATATGGAACTCTATAATACAGACACACCTGTTCAGCGTGCAAAATAAACCCAACACACATTCAATTGCTTCTAAATAACAGAGGGTGGAAAGGTGTTGTTTAAGAACTGCTGACTGGCAGAGTGACAGCACTGGAGAAATAGCTCCATGGTTCCTACAAAAATTGTAGTCAGAGCTTGCATTTATCACACAATCTCTCCCCGGAAACCCTCAGAGCTTTGGTTTGTCCACATGTGAAATCCAGATCATCTTTACTAACTGCATAAGGATGTGGTAGGATTTATCTTGGTTCAAGTGTTTTAAGACCTTCAGACAGAAATGCCATACAACGCACTCCTCAGTAATAAGCTCAGATATAGTTTTCCTAACCTTGTCACTTCATTCCTATTTATAAACACTTTTTCTCCCCCCCTCTTTTTTTTTCAGATATCATATCCATCTGATCCTTCTAGTCCTACTTGCAGCAGCAGCAGCAGCAGCAGCAGCAGCATCCTACTGATGATCTCTCCCTCTGTCCTGGTCTGACTTTTACACTGAAGCATAAGCTCCAATTTCCTTGGTAGCCATCTGTAAAACCTTTTCAAGAATGACTGCGTTGCATAGTCATATAGTTATGACCCTTTTTTGCTGACTGGGTCAATAAAGTTCAAAAAAATTCTTATAAGACTAAGTTATTTTGATAACTTTAAAAAAAACAAAAGCTTTTGCCTAAAGAGCTCTAGGAGGCACCTAGAGACTTCAGTTGTGGGAAGCTTTTGAAACTCTAAAAGAGTGGTAAAGCCTTCATAAATTATATCCTAAATAAGAAGGATAATGTCAAACAGCTGGATTGAGGCTGTAATGGAATTTGACAAAAGTAACTGACAAGTAATGAAAACAGAGTGGCATTACTCAGTCTCCCAAATACACTGCAGCAGATCAGCAGTTTGCAATAGAGGTTTTTTCATTCATGAAGATTACTGTAGATACAGCAATCATCATCAAACCCAAAAATTATTTAAAAACACGTATATCTGACCATACTTCTATTGCATCTGATGTGAGATGACTAGATCTAAATGGCAGTTACAGATTCTAACTCTTGATTCATTCCGGTACTGCTAATTCATTTTCCTTCCCAAAATCTCTTTTATACATATACAAATATCTGTTAGAAATATATACCTATAAAAGACTTGGTAGACAGCAGGCTGTTAAAGGACATACATGCATGCACACCTAACACCCATTATTCTGTTTAACGGCAGTGCTAGCTCTGACCATTAGTTCCTCTAGTCTGTTAATTTGACATTTCATACGCGCGCTTTACTTGAGCCGAGACTTGGGTAGCTGTGTGTAATAATGCTAATTTAGCAGAGAGGCAGCCATTTCCCTCTCAATGTATTACATATTTAACAAAACCATGAAGAAAGGAAACCTGTCTCTGAACTAATAAAGGTTATACACTCAAAAACTATTCTCAACAGCAATAACACTATCAGCTTGTGGAAGCTACGCAAAATCACCAAGTTTTTTTAACTCTAAATTTCTAGTGCACTCTTCAGCTGATCCTGGAAAACAATAAAAAAAAAATTGTTTTCTAAATTATAATTATGTTCCACAACAAAATCCCAAGAAACTAATCCTCTTAATGCAAATACCAACATAAGACAGAAAATCAAGTGTTAGGAAAAAATCAAAAGTGCTAAGTATAAGTTTATTCTAGTAATTCTAAGAATCCATAGGATAAATTCAGATCCTAGTAACACCGGAAGAGTAGGGCTACATGCAACTTGTGTCCCATTAAAGATCTCTTATATGCCATAGCAAACAGAAAGACATCTTATGACATTTACTACCACTGAAGTCAGTGATCAAAATAATCAATGTCACAGATGTTAGGCTTTCTGCTCTGGTGTCTTCTACATGATTTTAAAATGTCTTTAAAACGTTCAAGCTCTGGCAATTAAAATTTATTACCTGCAGCACTGGTAGTTCCGTCTCATCTTCTGCACCTTCAGGAACTACACTTACAGCAAAAGCTGAAAGAAAAAGCAGATTTGTTCATATTATAGGAGCTCATTTTCACACTTGACAAAGTTCTGCAGGAAAAGAAAAAAACACATTTACATAGATTTTCACATTAAATGATACTATATTGGTAATAATCTTTACGATCATAAGACAGTCCGTTCTTACAGAATTTACACATTTCCTGCCTGACAACTCTATTCCTGTACTCCACTGAAAAGATCACTCTTTGATGTGAAGCCAATTTATCTTGGCTTCAAGGCAAATACATCCCATTTAAAAAAATAAATCAAAACTCTCCAGTCCAGTAGCGAACAGCATCACACGAGAGACCTGCGTTGCACCCCACCTCCAGGTTAAAGTTTGGATCACCAAAGCTTCACTTGGAACCACAGAAACTGACAGCAGCTGGCAGAAATTTCTATCAAATTTGAAGACGGCTGTCACATGCTTCGAATGCCATCTCTAAACAACAGTCAAACTTGTTAATGTAGAAGAGACCCAAATAAATACACACAAAAAAACCACGGACCCCAAAGAGCTAATTTGCACAGACCTAGTATCAATGTAAACCCTTTATACTGACACCACCTTATGCATACACTTCTGGTTTGTATTAGAAAAATAATCATTAAAAAAGGGTTTGGGATTTTTTTTTCTTGTTGATGTAGTCACTAATCAATTGTCTCAACTCATTCGTAAAAGTAGTTCCATTTAACATAAGAAAGCTTTGCTAAGATTCTTCCTAAGGAGTCTTTTTCTTAAAGGTATTAAAGAGATGCAAATGAAAGTAAATTGCTATAATTTGGAAGGAACTCAAGGTACTACTCATCACAGTGAAATAGATGGTTTTCTTTAAAAGTACTGCAGAAAAAAAAATATCCACAGGTTCAAGGGCAGCATCTCATGGCAAGTTTAAATTATTTATTGCTTGAAACTTATTTCAAAGTGAATTGCCAGCAACTGCCAATTCCTTTGACATGCTAGAAACCTGGGATGTAGGAAAGCAAGAAGACAAAACTGTCCAAAGCCTGGAGTGCTCCATCTCTGCTTACCTATATCCCTATATACCTATAGCTCTTTCAACTGGAAACCAAACTTCATCAAGCCTTTAGGAGTGAAGTCTCACAATGACATCTTGGGTTTTGACTAACTTGAATCTCAAATCACACCACCAGATGCATCTCAAAGTCATTCTAACACAGTAGACTCATGTCGACCATAGCCACTTTTCAATAAGGCATTTAGCCAGGAAGAAGAAAACTGAGTACAAGGAGGAGTGTCCCCTCTCTCAACGCTGTCCTCAAGCAAATATTTTGCACTTCTAGTTTGAAAGTACACAGAGAATACCTCAATCTGCCTATTATATCCCTTGCTGACAGCATGTTCTGATCGTTTTCCTCCTTCTCTTCCAACATAACAGTACTTTGAGCTCCAGATAAGGAATATCTTCGCCTACACAAACCAGATCCGCATCTATTTGACATGATCCTAATTACAAGATGAATGCAAAACACCCTTATTCCAAGAAATGTATTAATTATATAGTATTAACCTGAAGAAGCATCACATAATAAATTCAGCTTATTTGCAAAACTGAAAGCAAGCAGAATTTTCATGGCTTCCAGTTTTTAATATGCAGCTGAGGAACAGCACACAAGACCCGAAACAACTGTGATTGACAAGAGATGCTGCCTCTCTCACCATAACATTCAATAAGCCATGCCACACTGCTTCTAAGATTTATGAAATATGAATGCACATGATCCTTGAAACAAATCAAATAATACTCAGATAAACTGGGGAAAAAAGACCTATTTCATACTATGCCTGTGAGAGCACAGATAAAGCTCTTCAGGGAATTATTTTAACAACTTACTTTGTCTTCTTATTACAGAACCACAGGACTGTTGAGGTTGGAAATGATCCCTGAAGACCATCTTGTCCAACTCCTCCTAGAACAGGATGCTCAGGACCTCATCTAGTCAGGTTTTGAGTATTCCCTAGGACAGAGACTCCACAAACTCTCCAGGCAACCTCTTCCAGTATTCAATCACTCTTAGAGTAAACAACAAAAAAAAGAGATACATTTCCTATGTTTAAACAGAATTTCCTGTATTTCAGTTTGTGTCAACTACCTCATGTCCTTTTAGGCACCACAGAGTCTGGCTTTGTCTTCTTCACTGCCCCATCAGGTGCTTACACATGTTAGTAAGATCCCCCCTGACCTTCCTCTTCTGCAGACTCAGCTCCTTCAGCCTCTCCCGATAGGTCAGGTGCAGCAATCTATTCATAATCTTCATGGTCCTTTGCTGGGCTCACTCTAGTATGCCCATGTTTCTCTTGTGCTGGGCAGCCCAGCCATGGACACCGTAGCCCAGGTGTGTCACGCCAATGCTGAGCAGAGGGGAAAGATCACCTCCCTTCACCTGCAGGGAACCCTCTTCCTAATGCAGCCCAGGAGGCTGCTGGCCATCTTTGCTACAACAGCACACTGCTGGTTCGTGGTCAGCTTGTTGCTCACCAGGACCCTCAGGTCCTTCTCTGCAAAGTTGCTTTCCAGACAGTGTGCCGCCTCTCAGTGTCCACAGGTCCATAAGGTGACTCCTCGCCAGTGGCAGGACTTGGTATTTCCCTTCATTGAACTTGGTTTTCCAACTTTCCCATTTGCCCATTTCTCCAGCCCGCTGAGGTCCCTCTGAATGGCAGCACAACCAGCTGGTGCAAGAACCCCTCCTGCCCATTCTGTATCATCTGCAAACTGGCTTGAGGGTGCACTTCATCCCAATGTCCAAGTCATTAATGAGGAGGCTGAACACTACTGGAGCCGTTATCAAACTCTGGGGTGCACCATGACACTGATCAGATCACAAGCCCAGCAAGTCCAACAGTTTTCCATCTACCTCACTGTCCACCTATCTAGCCCATGCTTCATCAGTTTGTGTACGTTACAGGAGACAGTACTGAACTCCTTTGCTAAACTCGAGATAAACATCCACTGCTTTCCCCACATTCATTAAGGCAGTCATCTCATCGCAGAAGCCTTTTCAAGCCAGTCAAGCATGATTGGCCCTTCACAAAAACACACTGACTTCTCCCAATCACCTTCTTGTCCTTCCTATGTCTGTCTTGTCCTTGTTTGGCAAGGGTCTCCATGATTACTTGCTCCACCACCTTCCCAGGGACTGAGGAGACACTGACAAACCTATAGTTTCCCCAGATTCTCTACCTTGCCCTCCTTAAAGACAGGGGTGATATCTGCTCTCTTCTAGTCTTCAAGAATCTCCTCCAGTCACCGTGACCTTTCAAAGATTATCAACAGTGGCCTCATATTGACATAGTCAAGCTCCATCAGCACTTGAAGGTGCCTCCTCCCATCAGGTCCTGTGGACTTCTGCATGTCCAGTTTGTTTAAATATTCCCTTAACTGGTCCTCCTCCAGTAATGTCAACTCTTCCCTGTTCCAGACTTTTCCATGAGTTTCAGGGGCCTGGGATTGCTGAAGGTGGGTCTTACCAGTACAGACCAAGGCAAAGAAGGTTTCGAGTTCCTTGCTCTCTTCCATGTTCTTCTTTTAACCAAGTCCCTTCTCCTCTTCAGAAGCAGGCCCACATTTTCCCTAGTTCCCCTTTTGCTGCTGATGCAGCTGTAGAAGCCTTTTCTCTTGCCTTCCACAAGTTGAATCCCTCGCCAGATTCACCTCCAGGTGAGCTCTAGCTTTCCTAATGGCATACCTGCACTCTCGGACACTGTCTCCATATTACTCCTGGGGTGACCTGACCCTGTTTCCGTCTTTTGTGTGCTTTAATGTCTGAGTTTTCTCAGGAGCAATTTGTTCACGCACGTGGGCCTCCTGCCATCTTTGCAT